>NC_080102.1:5033333-5335000 GCF_950005125.1 Chionomys nivalis | reverse complement strand
GTAACTTCGAAAGCCACTAAAATGGTGTAAATGACTATTCTATAAACAATGAAAGGTGACTCTCTTAGGGACTCTTTACTTCTGAGCACCTGTCTTTTCCTTCACTTTCCTCTTAAATACTATTATTAACATATCACTTATCTAATCCCCAAACTCACTAGTCCTTACATTATTCTCCATCCCAGTCACACCGTTCAGTTAGCACAGAGCTGAGGTTCCTAACAGACTACAAGGAATCTTCCAGATGAGGAGGGGGCAGCTTGGAGCTATGCCTCCTCTATTCTACCAACTCGGATTCTAAAATTTTGCTTGTGATGCTAAAATCATACTTATGGAAATGAAAACAACCAATATAAAAATATACTGCAATTGTATGATGGTGGTGCACCATCTGAAAAGGCAGAGGCAGACTGATCTCTGTGAGTTTGAGACCAACCTGGTCTTCAGAGTGAGTTCTGGTACAGTCAGGGCTACACAGAGAAACCCTGTCTTTAAAACAAATAAACCCCAAAACCCCAAACCAACAAAAGCCAAATATGTGTTTGTGTGTGTGTGTATGTATGTATGTATGTATGTATATATATGTACTACATATGCTATGATGTTATTAAAATATATAATACTCTCTACATATATTCTAATAGTAAGTTAGCTCCTATAACTAAAATATTAAAAATATCCTGTTTTAAAGCCACATGTTCGTATCTCCTCAAAAATGATGCTCACAGCTGTAGTAGTTACCAGGGTTACTAAGGAAACAATAGTGATCAGTGTTTATTAAAGAAATAATGAATCAAAATATGCAGAGAGAGAGGGGGAATAAGAAATAAAATAGTCTCCATTTACAATGCATTAAACTAATAATCTGTATGCAAGTGCTTGCATTACTTGTAAATAGTATTTACTTTTCCCAGCAGAGTAAGATTTAGACTAATGAGTGAGAGAGATAAGGAATCAAAGAGCCAACAGAATATAGATACAGAATTCTTAAACACTAGCACTAGGGAGGCAGAGGCAGGCGGATCTCTGTGAGTTCGAGGCCAGCTTGGTCTACAAAAGCTAGTTCCAGGACAGGAACCAAAAAGCTACGGAGAAACCCTGTCTCGAAAAATCAAAAAAAAAAAAAAAAAAAGAATTCTTAAACACTACCCATAAAGATAATGAATGATGCTATATCTCATGCATCACCACTGAAATTTGAGAGTCAATGTTTTCTTAATGTTATATGTATGGCACATTTTTCTCTCTTTTTTTAAGAGTATCTTCTACAGTTCAGTCTCTCATTGAACTAGCTAACTTGAACGCCTGAACCTCCTGCACTATCTGTGAAGACCATGATTACAATATGCACACTACCTTGCTCTGATGTGGGATGTCCTTCTGTATATGTGCTGCTCTTATTGGTTGATGAAGAAAGCTGTTTTGGCCAATGGCTTAGTAGAGTAAAGACAGGTGGGAAATTCGGATAGAGAGAGAGGGAGAGGGAGTAGCGGGAGTCAGGGAGATGACACATAGCTGCCCAAGAAGAATAACATAGGAACCTTACCAATAGGCCACAACCTCGTGGCGATACACAGATTAATAGAAATTGGGTTAATTTAAGATGTCAGAGCTAGGTAGAAATATGCTTAAGCTATTGGTCAAACAGTGTTGAATTAATATAGTTTCTATGTGATTATTTGGGTCTGGGTTACTGGGAAATGAATGAGCAATTTCCATCTACATTGCTCAACTAACAATACAAACTTCTGATAAAATATGGCTATGTGTTATACTTTGCAGTAACTGGTTGTCTGATAAGGAATATAAAAGTCTCATTGGAGGCAGAGTCAGTTAATGCATGTAATTCTACATAAGAAATTTTATAGATATAGAAATCAAATGCCTGGTTTTCTCCAAACATACTTAAAATTCTAAAGAACACTTGGCTCCACGCCCCATGAAGTAAAATCTAATTTAACATTTTAGATTTTATAAGGAGGCTGATGTGCACATGCTTTAACATCACTAATACACTAATGGCTGACACAAGAAGAATTCTTTCCTTGGCCTTTTAATACACTCTGATTGATTCTCGTGTTGGTCAAAGTTTGGTCACTGGATAAAACTTATTTCAAAGATGAAAAATTTATTTTGAATGAGTTCCAGATGTTAATCCACCACGACAAAGATGGTGATGTGAACAAGAACAGTTCATCTAAGGTAGCCAGAAGATGGAGAAGGAAGGCCTACCCTAGCAGGGTTCCCTCATTATCTCTCCGCTAGCTAGGTTCACAGCCTACTGGGAAACCACCTATGCTAAACTCAAGACAGGTCTTCCTCTCTTATCCAACCTCCTGGAAATTCCCCAGAGCCACACGAAAGTGGCTTTATAAATCTCCCACACATGTACCAAACCCAATTAAATTGAATGGATTCAAAAGTCTATAAAATGATATTCATAAACATAATGCACATTCAGAAGCAGCTGATGACTGGAAATTCTTAAGAATATTAGACTAGAATAGACATAAGAGAGAACATTGTTCAGTCAATGTTGCTTCTTGTATTAATGAATTGCACAGATAAAGTAATACTAGAAATGCTTTCTACGGTTTGAGTCTATTGAAATGAAATTTTACTTTACATAGTTTTAAAAAGACTTGAGGTAGATCCCAACAAAGAATGACTATTATCTGCACATCTGCATCCTTCCTTACAAAAGTGAGAAGAAATCACAAGGATCGATCTATCTTCTTTAAAACTTCCACAGATAAACATTTGAATATTATTGCTACACTAAAAGATTCATAAGAATCATAAAGAAGAAAAGCATAATGACTACATAAAATAGGAATTAATTATCTGGGTTTTTAAAAATATTAAAGGCAAATGGTCCTGAGTTTATGGTCATTAAACCTAGTGATATGTACTATAAAATACTGAAAAATATTAGCAATTTAATATAACAGTAAAGAGTTATTTTGCAATTTTATTCTATTACTTTCTATTAGGATTAGTCTATATTTTTGAGCTTCATATTGAGAAGATTTTTTCATTAAATGATCACTTTATGTAAGCTTATAAGAAATTTAAAGTCATTTAGACAATTTTATTCCCTCAATAAGCAGATTTTCAGTGGCTAAGAAGCTTGTCACAGGTATATAAATAATTTGAAAGCTAATAAAGTTCATTAACATTCTATTAGGCAACCAAAATACCTATTGATGCTTTTTATGACATGTTCCAAGTCTAAGGCAAGCTACTGTGGTGATCTCACTTTCACTATGATTGTGCTGATAAGCATGTCTCCAGATAGGCAGCACACTCATAACCACCCCTAGGGTACTGGTTACATGAAAAACTTAAAAAAGTTAAAAAGCAACAAAGTTAAATAGTTTTAAGACTAACACTAATAGAACTATTAATTTAATAACTATTTGGCTTCTTCCTTGATCCTACACACAAAAATCAGTATTTTCTTGGCACTATCAATGTAGAAGATATCTGTGTGTTTTCTTTGAGAACAAAAGGGAATTACATGCATGGACTAAGTATTAATTTTATTCAAATCAAACGATTTCTTTAAACATCCTGACAGTTACTTGTCATGTCCGTGGACTTCAGTGACAAGGAATGTATTATGTCATATTTTCTCAATACTAGAGTGGACTTTATCATGCACTTGAAAAATTCCAACGGTATTTCTTATATATGCCCAATTGAATTAGAAAGTTAATTAATTTTCTTAAATTTAGCAGTAATTAATGTAACCATTTTAACATACCATGTTATTCCCAAGTTAGTCACATTTAAAGGGGCAAATTCAGAGAATTCTTGCAAATACAGCAAGTGTAGTTCTTTAAGCTGTTAAAGCATTACTAAAGGACATGAGAGTAAATCTCTTGAAGAATTATAATATAGGTTTCCTAAACAAACTAGACTCTGTCTCAAGATTTCTGTATATGAAAAGGCACACTATTTCCCTGAAATCTGCTAAGACTTTAATCTCTATCAGTCTATGGATATATATGAAACACAATAATTTGCTATGTGCAGGTAAAAAATATTTACATTCTGATTATCATTATAATGTCTCACACAAATTTGCTAGCTATTTTTATATAATCTTGTCTTGACAGAGACTAGTCAAGCAGCATGGGCGGACCTCTTAGTTGTGACTTTCCTGCTCTCTTTCCCAAGGGCCGGGATTCTAAACCTGAGCCCTGGTACTCAGGAGAGCCACAGTACTCAGGCAAGCTCTCAGGCAGCTGTGGTGCTCAGGTGACCCATGATAGTCAGGTTCATCCTGTTGTGCTTTTCTTATCAAGAACAATTACACTTGTTAACCTTTCCTTCTAAACCAAGGGCTATCTTAAGAAAAACTGTAGAAAGAGCAAAGAAAAGGCAGCATTTGGAATCTCAGATGAGACAAAGGACCAGGTAAGATATTTATAATAACCCTTCCTGAAGGCAGCAGAGTTCAGTGAGAGCTAACTGCGCTTACCTGTCTCTGTCTGGAGAATAATGGTCATCCATGACCCGGTGTCTGTCCATCCGGCTAATCGTATTGTAATGACCAGGAGCACGTGTCCCTCGCAGCCCCTGCTCCACGTTCCTACTAAGACAGCAAGGTAATTAAACACCTGACTGATCTATAGCACATACCCCACAAAATAATAATAAAATCTGTTTTTGGTTTATTCGTATCTCTGATGGAATAAATTTCATTTGGAGATTAACAGTTAATTGAGGATCTGGCTGATCTTACAGATACATTAAGAGCCCAATAAGAGAGTATCCTTCAGAGTAAGATAAACAATGTCATACCTTACTGATGGGCAACACCCAATTCTCTGTGATCATAATCACTGATATAATACACACTATAGGAAAAGGTTTATGAGAAGATAGGTTCAATGTGGCACATGCTGTCTAGCATGGGCCACGGGAAGTGTGGGAGAGATGCCTTGTGCATGGTTGGACCTGAGTTCGAATCTCAGTACCTATGCCGTAGGAACCATGCTCTCTGGCAGCACACCAGCCTAGTCTACCACCTTTGTGAGTGACTAAATCACAACTGTCCAATGGTCATCTTTCCGACTCCTGCCCTCATCTACTCTGAATGTGGTGGCTCTTTGAAAACATAGAATGAAAGCTAAAATCCTCACTCCAGGTGATGGACGAGGTTTCTGCCTTTGCAAATCACATTTTCCCATTAGTCTGCAATGGTATGCTTGCATACAGAGGGATGTACAAACATACAGGCAAATTTCATATAATATATATCTATAGTATCCTATCTAGTCAATATCTATTAAATTAATCTTTGTATATTATACATATTTTCTATTTAGTATGGTTCCTGAACTATCTATCATGTATAAATCACATACATTAATGTCCGTGGTTTACATTCCATGTAGCGGTTTGGTCCTTAGGTTGGTCAGAGATTCTAATATCATAAGACCTAGAGCAACAGATTGGTATGATATTTCTCTCACTATTCATGCATTATTTTAGTTTCTCAAATATTTTTTAAAATACTTTTCAACTTACCAATTACTATATCATTTATGAATAGAATTATTTGGTTCTAAATGGATCTGCTTAATATTTGTATGCAATTTAAAGCTAGTTTTTCTTAACTATTTTGAACTCTTAGGGCAAATAATACACAAATCATGCCAGGTAACAAACTATCCCATATCACCTCTGAGTCCCATTGCAATGGTGTCTTGTTTTTTTTTTAAAGGATGATCCAAAGTATAATTTATTTTTAGAGGTTATTATGGTAATTTAGGCAAAATCCACCCTAACTACCTAGCTATAAGCAACATTTACAGACTAACTTACCTTTGTGGAGGAGGGACACTCGGTGACCATGACCTAGTCCTTCCGATAGCATCGACTCGATGAGGAGACCCTGATGGCGAACAATGGTTTGATGACATCACTTGTTCTGGCACTGATAATGTAGAGCTTTGAAGGTCTCGAGCATCGTGACGATAATCTAGGGACAGAAGATGAAGTAATAATTATCGGCACACCAATTCTTTGTGTTGCACTAAGAAACATAAAATACTAGTGAGCCTGACATATTTTTAATATGATAATTGCAAAGTATAACAAACACAGTAATGTTTAAAACATTGTAAGCACAAAAATGAAAAGGGAGGAACATTTGATAGTTACTGCGGTAGTCACTATCTGATAGTTACCGTGGTAGTCACTATCTGCTAGCTAAATTTGGCAGTCACTATGTGATAGTTACCGCAGTAGTCTCTATCTGAGAGTTGTGTTTGGTAGTCACTGTGTTCACTGTATTGGATAAGGAAAATTTTTAAGCTCTTTTAAAAAAACAGAATCAAGATTGTCCTAAAAATATTTCACCCCTATAAACTTAAATGTTTCTTGAATATTGTTAATATTCACAGTTCATACTATGCTTCATCATCTGCACTTACACGTTAAACAAGGTTAACCATGTTACCTAACACTCAATGCTGTGAAATATGCGGCAGAGTTAAGAAAGCACAGGAGTCCGAAAACAACATTCACTGTCTAAGAAGAGGACTAGCCTAGCGATTCACCATCCTCACGGAAGTTAACATGAGGAGACACAGAAACTTGGAAAGGGGAAGAGGAAAGAGACCATGCATGCCAGAAAATCAACAGTTCCATGTGGACAAGCCGTGGGAAAGGAAAGAGGCCAATGCCGTTTGTCTGAAGCTGCACATGCGTAGAATACGTCCGCAGTGGAGAAGCGTGAGTAAAGTAGAAGAGGAAACGTGACACTGCTGCCACTGTGGTCATCTTCACCATGCTCACTGCAGCTGTCAGGAATTGGTCATGTCTCCACTAAGATATCTGATGGGGGCCTCCTAAAACACATTGCTGCAGTGTGCACTCTCAAAACGCATTGCTGCAGTGTGCACCCCTAGATTATTCAGGAGCTCTGAGGGTAACTAAGAAGCAGCACACAGACTTTGCATGCAGGTGGTCCTCATCCATCTTAAACGATTGGAAACAGACATAACTCAGAGAAGCCACTTCATTCCTCGGTGGTCTCTTCTCAGTAAGCTGATGTTCTGCAGTACTAGGCTGGTGCCATGGCACAGCTCAGAAGATTAAGACATGAATAATTGAAGAAGCACCCAAGGAAATAGAAGAGGAAATTTTGAAAGTGAAGAAACTAAACTCAGTAGGTTGTAGGCTTATTCCAATCGCTCTGAAAACTCTGGCTTAGTTGCTGTGGTTTTCGTAAAGGGGATACACTGTTTAATTTCTTAAAGACAAACACTGGTTTGGGACTATGAAAGAAAAAAGGCAAGGTACTTAATTATGTAGCAGACAGATTCTATTTATCTAAACACAAACTGCCTCAGGCAAGAATGGCTGTGAATTCTAAGCAACTGACATTGGCAGCAGCTAGTGTATGTACATATACACACACGTTACACTGTGGTAAATAAAGAAAAAACACCACACATGTTTATCCATATGTAAAGCTTGGAGACAAAACATACACATAATCATGTGTACGCACACATGAATACATATGCTTTTTAAGTAAACAAATGATAATCATATAAAGAGAAAAGTATAAGGAATTTGTTGTTGTAAGTTACACAATCTGTGAAGGACTATTTGAAGTGGATTTGGAGTGTGTGTGTGTGTGCACGCACGCGCGCACATTCTAGATCAAGTACATGGGAAGCAGATTTTTTAAAGTTAAAGCTAAGAAATGAACAAGTTTGAGTTCTAGGACAGCCAGGACTACACAGAGAAAACCTGTCTCAAAAAACCCCAAGTTAATAAGTCATAGAAATGCTCAGTTAAAACCAAAAAGGCAGAAAAAAAAAAAAACAGGGATAAGAAAACAATGGCAATGAAAACAAACCCCTCTAACAGATGCTCAATTCAAATGATAGTAGTGATCTCAGCACAATAGCTAAACTATGATTGATGGAGCAAATCAATAATCTCCAGGAACTGATGATTGTAGAAAATCATAGAATAGAAGGCTAGAAAAATAATAATCAGTAACTTTCTTATAACTAGCAAGGAAAGTTGGAATTTGAAACTCAAAAGCCAATACCAAGTATAATAGTGCATCCCTCAATAAAGAAATTCTTGAGAGCAATCTAACAAAATATAAAGTAGATCTGTATGAAGAAATCATCAACACTGAATAATAAAATTGAAAGGACATGATAAAGGGAGAGATACAAAACAGGAAACTTATTATTATGAAGAAATCAGTTTAATAGACATTGTAACGGTTTATGGGTACTGACAAGTTGCTTTGAAAGCTTCTGTGGAGAAGCAAAGAGTCGAGAATGTAGCAGACCTGACTACCACAGTCTGGAGACCGACACTGCAGTAATGACCAAAGAATAAAGCACACAGTAGAACACAGAAATAAGAAATAAAGAAACAAAGAAGAAATAAGGCAACATAAAGATATTCAACTGATCTTTGCCAAAGGACTAAGCAAAGACAGTCATCTCAACCAAAAGAGATGAAACTTCTGGCCTGCAACACAGAAGAAAATGAACCTAGATGTTAGAGAGACAGATCATTAACAGAACATTTTAGCAGAACCCTGGAGATGGGTAACTCAGAGAAACCCTATCTCAAAAAACCAACACAACACGCACACGCCTTTTTAAATGTGTATATATACATATATATGATATATATAATATATATATCATATATATGTTCCTTTTAAACCAGTAACATTCTTGTTAGTGTATATTAGAAGCATCGGTATCACATTTAAGACATTACATTGTCTAAAAAGGAGCTAGATTCTTGACTTGAACAGTGTTCAGACTGTTAGAGACTATGAGAATTTCTGAAGTTAGACTAAACGCATACAAATCATGATGTACCAAAGAGATGTAGATCCGGAGCCAACCGCTGCACTTGGGCGAGGAATTTCCCCCAGTCGTTTGTCCCTAGTTAGTGGCACTGTGTGGGGAGGATGTGGCACAGGCAGAAGACGGAACTCCCGGAAGAACCATGTCGCTGCAGGTGGGCTTTAGACGGTTCTAGCCTTGCCCCAGCTGCTCCCTCTGGAGGGAGAGACAGTGTCTGTCCTGAAACTCACAGAGCCTTCAGAAGACTTCATGGGGCGTCTTTCCCTTACTAAGATTATATAAGAGTGTCAACTAATTGGGCTGAGAATCTTCAATGGCGTACCTGTCAAGAAATTGCCCATGGGGCTCAATTGTAACCCATCTTCCTGCAAGTAACTCCAGAAAACATTTTGTTTTAGGAAGCTAGACATGGACAAGTGGAAATTCATTAGGTCTGTAAACACTATCTTTTTATTTATTTATTTAGCTTTGGTTTTGGTCTTTTCAAGACAGGGTTTCTCCCTGTAATCCTGACTATCCTGGAACTCACTTTAGACCAGACTGCGCTCAAACTCTCAGAGATCTGCCTGACTCTGCCTCCCGAGTGCTGGGATTAAAGGCGTGCACCACCACCGCCTGGCAAGTGAGCACTATCTTTATGTGGTGTAAAGTTTCCTTACACTCTCGAATGAAGCATCCTGCAGCAAATGTGAAAAATAAATAAATCTGTATTTTCTCCCAACACACAATTGCTTTCACAGTGCAGAAAAACCAAAATGGTTCAACTTCGGCATTTTGTGGAGAGGGAGGAGTCCTGAAAGTCCTCTGAAGTAATCGCCAAGTGGGGTGAAACTGGTGCTTATCTCTGTCAAGCTGATAGAGCAGATAAGGCGGTCTCAGTGACGGCCCTGCTACTGGAGCTTGCCTGTGGCTATGTCACAGAATTTTCTTGATTCCTTTAACTGAGGTGAGAAGATCCTCCCAGTGTGGGAGACACTGGTCCCTGAAGAGAGAACTGAATAAGAATGGAGAAGAGGAGCTGAGTGTAAGCATCCAGGCGTTCACTCCCTCTGCTCTTGAGTATGGATGACTAGTTACTAGTTGCTTTGAGTTCTTACTAACAACGATGCACATAAACTGGATCCGTGAGCTATAAAAAGCCCTCTTTCCATAAGCTGCTTCTTTGATTGGAGCATTTTTTATCATACACACACATACATGCACACACACACACACACATATACATACTAAATATATATATATATACATGTATATATTGTATATATATAACTATGGACAGTATAATACAGAAAACATGAAAAAATAACAGATTCAACATATAGTGATAAATGTGGAGACAGATGTTTATCAATTTAAACAAAAAAATTATATAGGTATTAAAACACCACACATTACCTTATTAATATGTAGTTTTAATTTTAACATATCAGTCCAAAATTTAAAATACTAATTCAAGTAAATGACTAATTACTTTTTTATCTTGACAGCAAAAATAAAAGAATAGAGACATGCCTAAAAATGACATTGGAATGAATTGATTTCAGACCTGAAGAAAATTGGTGAGGTGAAAAACACTGAAGTCAGCAGATACCTGAGAGTGAGGAGTAAAATCAGCTACAAAAGGAAAGGAATATGAGCAGGAAGAAGACAGCAACGATACCGAAGAAAGATCCATGGAGAAATCACTGATGGGGAATCTCTAAGCTGTGTGAGAGATGTGGAGCCCTGTGCAGTCTTAGCAGTTACTACACTGTTCATCCTTAATAAAGAGCAAGGGTGAAACACAGCAGCTGAGCACATAAAAGGGTTTTACTGACCATGGCATATTGACCCTACACAAAAAATTAGCAAAAAGTCAGCAATCACTGATGTAGTTATAGCAGGTTTTATGAACAAAAACTGTATTTTTTCCTGAGTAAAGTTAATTATAATCATGTGATTTGTTAGATTATTTATTCTAACAAATTATAAATCAAACAAGAAAACTAGAATAAATTGTTACATAATATTAAGGAGACATTACATATGAATTTTCAATTATACAATTTATCATAAAAGTATTATTATTAATTGTTTTGGAATAGAAAATTTATAAATATTTTCTACCCAGAGCTGGCTTCTACAAAGCATGTTCACTCTTAACTATTTATATGGGAGACAAATTTGTGTTTGTCTCTTTATTTATTTCAATGATGAATACTGGCAAACTGCACTACTCTTCACAATACTGCACAAGCTGTTCTTACCGGACACGACCCCAACGCCATCATCACAGTCATAGTCGGACACCTCACTGTCACTCACTCTCTTCGACCCTGCAAACAAGTGACAGCACTCAGTAAACTTTACGGCTGGCCAAAGAAAAAATAGAAAGGGAATCCTATGAAAGTTGAAAAATAAGCGAAAGTATTATTAATTAAACCTGAAGATAGAGGGGAGGGCAGGAGAGCTACCACGTGCTCACTGTGTAAAACCCTTGAAGACAGAGGGGAGGGCAGGAGAGCTACCACGTGCTCACCAGCACGGTTTTCATGGGCATTTCATGAGGTTAGAAAACAAATCACAAAGAGGTAACATTAACACAACTATTCAAAAGCAAGTAAGACAAAATTCCTAAAAGGGTAAAGATCTGAAACTATATTAAGCATGAAATATATAATCAAAGTCTATTGAAAAACAATTATTAACATTAGATGCTTTGGAACAAAGGCACATAACCTAGGTATATTTCAAAACACAATTAGGTTGTTTTCCAATCATTAGCATGTCACTTCTTAATATGGATAACTAAGAACTCTGAAGCCTAATTTTGTTACACATGGTCATAGAGAATTTCAGAAACAGAAATGGAAGCATGACATATAGAATATCCATCCTTCTTTCTCATTATTTTATCTGTTTTATCCATTGGTCCAAGAAGACAAGAAATGAATCCTACATAAAGCTAAGAGCTAGTCGTGTAGTGGTGATTCCCAAGAGGTGGCCCAAGAGCATGAATCAGTTGTAGAACTGAATTACATTACAGTTTCATAAAGTAACTTCTGTGTTCTTGTCTTTGAGGTAAGGTCTCACTCTGCAACCTTGGCTGGCCTGGAACTCACCAGCCAGGCTTTTCTCTCAGAGATCTGCCTTCCTCTGCCAAGGTCCATCTCTAGAAATGTTAATGTTAACCTCAATATAGCAAAACTGACATTAAGTTGAATAAAACAGAATTTTAATGGCTCAAAACGAACACACCTCTCACTTAAGCATGAAGTGTACCCTGCACAGAAAGGACGCATGCTCAACACTTATTTTTCAGGACGGCACTACGGTGTCTCAGGATGGACACACTAGGCAGTGGACCTCTGCCTAAGGTTTCCTCTGCCTTGGCAGAGCTGCAGTTTCTCAGACTGATGCGTTTTTGTCTTTCATCACATGCTACACACCACTCACTGAGCACTATTTTAGGAGACAAATGCCTTCCTATATAGCTCAAAAAGAAAGCCAGAGAGCACTCAATACAAAAGGCTTCCAAAGCAGAGATAGCGAGATGTCTGAGGACTTTCAATACGGCCAAGGTTCTGTCAGAAGTACTCTGTATCCCCGTGTTCGTTTCTTGTCTGCCCTAGGCCATGCCGTTCTCCTTGAGAGACTTCTATTACTGCAGTTGTATAAATGGTGAAATCAAAGACTAGAGCACTCACACCTTGAAACTTGAATGCTTCTGCTTTGGACTTGTATTTTTTAGATGAAATCTGGAATAACTTCTCAGTTTATAAAAAAGGCCTGCTGGCATTTTTTTTTTATTATATTGATCAGCATGGCAAGAAGCGACATAATACTGATATTTTGACCCATTCACACATATATTTCTCTATTTATTTATATTGCTTAATTTGTTTTCTTAACAGTGTTTAAGTTTTCATTAAGTATTTTATACTTTTACCAAATCCATCCCTAAGTACTCTCTATTTTGACATAATTTAAAATCATATAGGTTTTTACTTTGTTCATTGCTGATAAATGTGTATGTTTATATAATATATATGTATAAATATGGAATTTTGTTAGGTTTAAGCATATTAAAATATTTTCCAATTGAAGTTATTAAAAATCAGCATAAGTTTAGTGACCAGTTAAACAGTTTACCTCCTGAGTACAATATGTTGTGCTATATGACAAAATTACTAAAAATGATACCTCTAGCAAATGTGGCTTTGGTCTGCATACTGCTTAGGCTGCTCTCATCATCTGTGCACACCAAGGATGACCTGGGACTCCTGTGCAAGTTTTGTGTCCTGAATGCAGGGGTTATAGAGCAGGCTACCTCAGCTCATGAGCAAAGATAGCTCATGCGCATTTTAATTAAAAAGTGCTTCATGTTTTTAACACTAGCCACTCATAAGCAAAACAAGACATTTAAAATTACATCCACTTTGGGCCAGCAAGATGGCTCAATGATAAAGGCACTTGTCACCAAGTCTGACAAGGTGATTATTGAACCAAGGATGAAGTTGGGTTCTGATTCTCACAAGCTGTCCTGAGACCTTCACGCACACCTACACACACACACACACACAAAAAAAAAATAAATAAAAATAAATGAAAATTTCTAAATATATCCATTTAAATTTAAGTTTTATGAAGCCATATATAACAAAATACACTAAATGTACTTTATTGATGAAATAATACTAAAGGATATAATTTAGACACACTGAAATAAAAATCTGTTTTAAAAAACAAGTTTTAGTGTCAAAATAATAAACACATAAACATGAAGGTACTGGAAATTTTCCATAGGCAGTAAGGAAATGCCGTTGACACGTTAGCTAGGATTTAATATATGCAAAGCAGCCAAACAAAACACAAAACAACAAAGTAAACTACACTGTGCATATGAACACATGCATTCAACACTACACACACTGTGTTTACCTGAATTACATGAACACAAGGCTTTATCTGGAAAACAATGTGGAGGCAATGTCAAAAATACAACTGATATTGCTACTGGTAAATTTGTGGAAATTTCATCTCTACTTAATACTGCAGACAATAAAATTCAACGTATTAAAAGTGTAGAATACCATACCAATTCAGAATAAGACAGAAACTCATTATATATGAATAAACATTTAAATTAAGTTTATAGAAATTCTGACTAAATTAAAGTATTGCGACAGGAGCGGAAACTAAAAGAGATAGACCAAGTCAGACACTCATGACAGCTGCCCGGCAGCGCTCCTGTGGGGACCACAGTTCTATGACAGAATCCTAAATGCAACTGATAACTGCTGGACACAGAGCAGCAAGCAACCAGGGAACCGAAACTGAAGGAAAAGTATTCCTCATTTTGGAATTCTGGGTTTTAAAAATGGCAAGTTTAAAGCTGACCTCCTTTTAAGAAAAGGCAAGCATTTGAAATCTTAAGGACACAGTCACTTAAACAGATCATTTAAAAAATGTGTGGAAATCATCAGAAAGAAAAAGCATACAATTTTTTTTCTCTAAAATACAACTGACGTTTCTTATGGGGAGAATGTAACACTGGAGCACAGTTACTAAGGAGGCTTATTTTCTAACATTGAAGTAAAGTTTGAAAAGTGTAATGGTAATTCTAAAGGTAGCAAATGAGCAAATAAATTAATTTGCCAGATTTTCACAGGACTGATCTGTTCTGTTGGAAGCCTACACAGTAGATGAATTACATAAGAACAAAACAGAACTTTTCTGGCTGTAGTATTTGGAGTACCGCGGGAACAGACTAAGAAGTAAGTACAAGGAACCATTTTGCATCTTTTTGTTGTTGTTTGTTTGTTTTGAGGTCGTTTTTTTTTGTTTTTTTTTTTTTTTTTTTTTGAGACAGGGTTTTCTGTGTAGCCCTGCCTGTCCTGGAATTCGCCCTGTAGAACAGGCTGGCCTAGAACTCACAGAGATCTGCCGGCCTCTGCCTCCCAAGTGCTGGGACTAAAGATGCATGCCCTGTATCCCACCATATAAAAAAAAGTCACTAAGTCTCCCGTGGTTTCTCTATGAATTAAGGGTATGTTTTTTTGACGCTTGCAGACCCTAGCTTACTGCCATGCTGAAGTCAACACTCTAGGAACTGAGGCTGCCCTGGGAGGAGCAGAAGGAAAGAGTGTGCCCTCCAGGAAGGCAGACTGCAGGCACCAGGAGGGACAGTTCCTGCTGTGAATGAAGGGTGAAAATGTTCTGTGAATAACAAAGACTCAGTCTCTGGAAAGTTCTAGAGTCCATCAATACTGTAGCATCACCCAAAGTAACTCCGAATGCAGCTAGGCCTATGGCATAAGCACCAGGTCAGGTGGCTTTAGGAGGATTAGCATGCCGAGACATGGCTTAGGGAACTAGCCACTGGACCCTGGGACATGGTAGTGAAGTCAATGTGGATAAAATATGGAGAGCAACTTTTGAATGAATCCTTTCCTAGGCTTCCTAAAACCTCTAGTAAGAAGCTCTTTAAAGGTATCTCAACATTGCATTAGATATAATTTTTTAAACAGTGTATATCATATCACGTTGGTGAAAGAGTTACACTTCCTATCTAAATGGTATGTCTTGGGCCAGTCATACTATCAAGCCCAATAAGTATGACAGGTACTTAATACTGATGCAATTAAAGCAATAAATATTTCAAAAACAAAAGAGCAAAATACATCAAACTAAAAATGAGAAACACATGAAATATTTTCATTCAAATCTATAAGAAATTTAAATAAATTACCAGAAGTTTTTCAAAAAGGACACGAGGAAAATTGCTGTCGAGCTTGGATGGGGGCATGAACATGGAGGGATTTAAGGCTTCAAACCTACCCATAACTCCAGACAACTGAAGCTGATGGAGGTTCTCCAACGGTATAAGAAAGGGTACTGGCTGACATCAGCAGCCTGTATGCGTACATTATAATAATCAGTGCACAATGAACTGAATTACTAACCATTATTCTGGAATTTAGGAGTATACTAAATATAATGGCCAGAAAGAATAGACAAGTTCATTGTGAATAATATTGTAATTATTCCAACAGAGTAAGTTATAATAACATTTACAAATAGGGATGTATGAATGTATATGGTCTCATGAGGTTAAAAAAGAATAATAGGAGTTATTTTTAATTAATTTTATCTGGTATAGTACTTAATGGAAATAAAATTCTGATCATTAGAGAATCAATTTTTTAAAAGAATTAAGATGATTGCCTGGGATTTCCTGTGACTTTCAGAGGACTAATCTTTTAATTTTATTCATAGCCAACAGCTTTCAGATTTCTAATGTGGCCACCTTCAGCAGAAAGGATCCATGGGAAACCAGTCACTACTGCCAGGCATGTCTCTCACAGTCAACAAGTAACGTCATGGTATTTTCTCATGGTTGAACACGTCTGACATCTCACTGATGCCAGTGATCCAGCACCTGACAGAGGTGATGCTAAGCCAGAGCATGGTGACCACACAGAAATGACGGTAGACCAGAGCCCTGGTGACTTCACAGAAAGAAGACACTCATAAATAACAGAGTAGCGAGCATTCACCTCATCCCTCTATCAACTGTCAGAAGACGTCAAACTAATGTTAAACTCTTTAAGTGGTGTTGCAAAAGTTAGCAGTAGCATTTTTAAATCTGGAAAACACTATTAAACTGTGCAAAACTAATATACAAGGGCCTAACACAATTGCTAGAACTTAGAAAAAGAACACACTGAATTGTTTTGAAATTAATCAATCCAGTGTGTGTGTGTGTATGTGTGTATGCATGTATGTGTATGCACATGTATACCCATACATGGCTATAAAGGCAATGTGTGTGTGCGTGTGGAGACAGAAATCTATCTGCACTCCTCTTTGAGACATGGTCTCTCACCTGGTGCTCACCAGTAGGGCTTGGATGGCTGCACAGTGAACCTCAGGGCTCACAAGCCTGTCTTGGCTTTCACGGAGCTGGAACACGTGCCTACAGATGTGCACCAGCAGTTGAAGTGGTTTCCAGGAAATTCAAATCACATCCTACGTTTGCACAGTGTTTTACAGGCAGAGCAAGCTCCCCAGCCTCTAAAATTAAAAAGCCCTTATGACCATACCATGAGGTAAGTAATGTCATTTCCATTTGATAAAGGAGAAAATCTAAGTATAGAGAGATCATCTGCCTCAAATCATTAACTTATAAAGTGAAAAAAAATCAACTTAAAATGTGAAACATAATTTCAGCCACTATGTCAAAGTCATCATTTTATGTATTCATAAACTGTGATATTTTTAGGTATCTGAAGCTACCTATTAATGAGAGCTAACATTTAAGAGTCTAAATACTAATACCCCAAACAAAAGTCTTGTTTATTTGATGTTATATCATATCATATGTAACCAAAATGATATTAATATTGTGAATGTGAATGCTATAGACATGATTAATGTTACTGCTTTAAATTAATAGAAAAGCATCAATAGTAGCCATGAAAACACTAACAAATGCCAATTAGCACCTATAATGCTGTTTTCAAATTCTGTCAGCTATACAATCATGATAGAAACAGTCAACGCAAGCATGATAAAGTTTGCAAACTTACTTTGCAACCTGCGTGTCGGGCTCTCCCCATGGAGCTGTCTTCGTGGCAAATATGGAGAAGGGTGAGGGAGGGGCAATGAAGAGACGTCGTGGGTCTGGAGTTTGTACCAGTGAGGTTCGTCATCTAGCAGCGCGGTTTCCAGTTCTATCAGAATCTAAAGACCGAAGACACAAAGACCTCGTCTCCCAATGGTGAAGATGTCTTCTCAGTAGTGTTATAACTTTTACAACATTATTACAGTGATGCTGTCCCAACAAAACAAGGACATTCAATGGTGCCAAATCGTCAGCATGTTTTGACAGTAAGTAAATGAGAAATACTTTTCCTTCCAAACTTTGTAATGATTTTCTACTTTAAATGGTGACATCTATTGTATATACCCATCTATTGATCATCCCATTAAGAAGATATCAACTTTGACATGACATGAATAGCACTGTTTACTTTTAAAAAGTCTATGAAAACTAATGTTTATATTTTATTTTCTAATTCAAAAGCATTTCCATTTATAGTTACTAGTAGAAAAATAACTTCAGCCGGGCGGTGGTGGCGCACGCCTTTAATCCCAGCACTCGGGAGGCAGAGGCAGGCGGATCTCTGGGAGTTCGAGGTCAGCCTGGTCTACAAGAGCTAGTTCCAGGACAGGCACCAAGCTACAGAGAAACCGTGTCTCGAAAAACCAAAAAAAAAAAAAAAGAAAGAAAAAGAAAAATAACTTCATATTAATCAATAAATGAAGAGAAATCATTAATTTAAAGTATCTATTAATAACCAACAATGTCACATTATTCATCTTTTTATGTATAAAAAATGACTATCTTTGCAGTATAGGACAGGATGCCAAAGCTACAAAAGGCTAAAATGACCTTTCTCTAGGGTCAGATGAGCTTGTTGTGTTCCTTAAGCCTTGATGTACACTGAACCGTACTGCAGACAATTAAAAACAAACATGTCACACCAACCAGTCCCTGAATAATGTACAACTGCTATATGTCATTCAGAAAGAAACAGGAAAAGTCAAGAAAGGATGCTTAACATATACCGTATGACCACGTGATGATGTAATACGAATTTTTTAATGATAAAAGAAATCAGTCTGTAGAAATGGGTTAGTTTTCCTACCTGGGGCTCTGCAAGAGTGAGCGGGTTTGTTGTTCATGCTACACGTGAGTGTTCACGCACATTAAGGGGATCTACTGTGTGAAGATAAACTGCTAAGTCACAGTGAGTGATACTGAGCAACAGGCAAACAAGCAAGCTGTTACTTCACTGTGTCTACATGTGCCCTGTACATCCAATAGCAGAGGCGTTATGCTACACAAGGCAACACATATGAGCCTTACAGCCTTACTTAACGCCCCTACTAAACGGGAACTGCATACTAGCATTATTTACACGGGGCCAAACGGGAAACTGAAGCAGGCGAAGATCAATTTGTTGAACAGAGGACGAGGAAGTGATTGTGTCAGAAATAGTCAAGGCCCATTTTTCTCCAGAACTGTATGGCTCTTCTCTCCACATGATTCATAGCTTTGTAACTCTGTGTGTGTTTGTTTCGAGACGAGGTTTCTGTGCAGCTCTGGCTGTTCTGGAACTAGCTGTGCAGACCAGGCTAGCTCTGCAGATCTGCCTGCCTCTGCCTCAGGAGTGCTGGGATTAAAGGCGTGTACCACCACTGCCTGGCAAGGTTAGTAACTCTCTAGGTGACATAATTCAGTTCATATTTCTATGTTCTTCCTTTCATCTAATCAGGAAAACTAGGTAGAATAAAAAAAATTGAAGCGAATAACTGATTGTTCTCACTATTACATACAAATGGCTAAAAAATCATTTCTCTTATGCTTCTGGAATTTGCTCTCCACATTACAACTGGAAATAATTTTCTCAACTCACAATTTAGGCAATCTTCGTTCTCATTATTCAGGGGATTAATATAGGGAAAATGTTCTGTGTCCTTTTATCCTTGAGGTTTCATTTCTTATCACTTTCTCAGCCAATTTGAGGCAGGGACCTAAATTCCAAAAAACCTGAGGCCTCGCTACTCTCTGCAGAAATATCACTTTCTTTGACTACGCTAACTTCTACTTTTTATTGGTACTTCCTTTGGCTGTTTCAGTATTTCCACTATATATTCAATATCATAGCAATATCTGAATCCACAATGAGTCTAAACTTTTGAGGTAGGCCTGTGGAAAACTGTCTGATACCTTATATGGCTTACAAAGTATTCCAAGATTAATGAATAACTGGCCCAATAAAATAACAAGAAGCAGAAAACACTATATGAGACAATAACTTTATCATGTATAAATCAAACCTTTGCCATCATACACTAAGATTCCCCATGCTGCTTATGTTAATAGTTTTCTTTATTGGTTTTGCTATTGGTTTTGGTTTGAGACAGAGCCTCACTGGGATGCCCACGCTGTACTTGAATTCCTGAATCAAATGTATCAGTTTCCTCGTAACTGGGATTATAGGCATACAGTATCACTTACACATCCAGTTTTGCTACGAGTTTTAAGAACATTGTTTTCTTTAGTGTTGCTAAGGTTTATCTTAAAGCAATTAATTCATTCTGCTAATAACAAACTATGCATATATTTTTCAGACATTTAAATTCCTAAGTATTCCAGTGACAGTCCATTAACAACAGAATGGTCCGAGAAGGTTCAACTTGAACTACTTCCAGGTACCTCTCCTAAGAATTCACTCTCTTCTTCCCGAACCCTAGCTTGATCCCAAAGGGTAATCTCCAGCATCCGTTCCCGGAACTCTCTTCGGTGGACAGGAGAGTAAATGAAGGTCTGGTTCCATTTGGGTTCCAGTGTTTTCTTCACTGTCTTTGTTCTTCTCTTGTTTTTATCACTATTTTAACAAAAAGAAAGTATGCACGCTTACATAAAAAGATTTCACTCTAAATTCTATCCATTTAAAATTGCTCAAGTGAAATCACATATTTGTTGTCTGACAGTTAATGTAAACTTTTACTTAGATTATGATACAATTGCATCATCTCTGTAACTTAGTATGAGCAACAGCTCAAATAAATCTTCTATTCACTTAAGTTACAAAGTTTAATTGTAAAAAAAACCATAGCAATGTTTACTTCATATACAAATAGCTTAGCTAACAAGCAATCGTAGTACATATTTTATGAAGTAACTCTATCTCAAATAAGAAATATTATTAGATTATTTGACAAAAACAATGTCTTTAAAGACAAGGAACACTGTTTCTATGCAAGGAAGCCAGAGTAATATGTGACGGAAACAGGAGCCAATCATCTTGACGGACTGGACCCAGCGCTAGGAGGCTTTCACACTTACTTTGATGGACTAGCTTGAGTTAGAAAATATTTTTAAACTATGTCACTCATTAAATGCATTTATTATAAATTACATTTATAAATTACAAACATGTATTATAATATCATTATGACATTAGCTACATTAAAATATACTAAAATAAAAAATTAATGATGGACAATGGGTAAGTGGACAATTAGCTCTAATCAGAACTGAAATCAGAAGGAGGCCAGGAGAACAAGTCTTAAGCTTAAGGGGAAGAGAGAAAGAACGAGCTCTCATATAACTAAGAGCGAAGAAGGAATGCTTCCTCAGGTCCATCAAAACACAGCACACACAGCAGATTCTCTGCCAGCACCACCTCCTCCTCCAAATGAACTGTGATAAAAACCTTATTTTCAACAAGTAAAGAGAAATGGGCTTTGACTTTCTTAAAAGTGTAAATGAAGCCCTGAAAGTGTGTCATGGAGTTGAAGTCAAACAATAGAAAAGGAAGAACTGTACTTAATAAAGACTAATCTATGGGGGAATATTTTAAATAGATAGCTAAAATAAATCCTTAATCTCTACATTATTGAGAATACAATAAACATTTCTCAAATCTAATCAAAACTTTATTTTCATGCTAGGATTTTGCCTTCAGTTTAACTTAAAGTAACAATCATAAGCCTGACATTTGCATCTAAATTTTAAAAAAAGAATTAAATATATTTGTGGTCATAACCAACTTTACTTCAAAATATTACTTTTATAGAACATGGAACATTAAATAGAAAGTAGTTTTCTACTAACATAATTGGGATTTTAGAGCAGATATATCTTCTATATCTCATGGACATTCTGGAAAATCTTAAACTAAATATCAATTATTATTTTATATATTCAAGATTTCTTCCTGAAAATTTTTTCAGGAAAAACTAAATGAATTGTCATATTCATGGATAAAAATTGGGTCAAAGGAAAAGAGAAAAAAAGCTGACATGATAATGCAACTTTCTGAGTATATAAAATTATTTTTCCTATTAGAGGTAAAATCCCAAAATAACCCATCCAACAACATAAGCTTGAAAAACACACAATTCTTGGTATCGGACAAGTAAAGTAGCTGAGAAACGACCTGAATAAAAAGTTCAGAGAGCTCTTACATTCTTTGAGTTACAAAAAGAAAGTTTAATACTATCTGGGGATTTGAAAAACATGTGGATTCCAAAGTGAGTGACACTATTAGGAGGTGTGGCCTTGATGGAGGAGGTGTGTCACTGTGGGGGAGGGCTGTGAGGTCTCTTCTGCTCAAGCTTCTCTCAGTGTGACAGTCAGTCAACTTCCTGCTGCCTCTGGGTCAAGATGTAGGACTCTAGGCTCCAGCACCATGTCTGCCTGCATGCTGCCAGGCTCGCCACCAAGATGAACCTCTGAAACCTCTGAACCGCTGAACCTCTAAAACTGTAAGCGAGCTCCCTCAATTCAATGTTTTCCTTTATAGGAGTTGCTGGGATCATTCTGTCTCTTCACAGCCAAAGAAACCCTAAGACACAATGTAATTGGGATACAAAGGGCAAGGTAAGGAGAGATGTTTTTATTTTAACCCAACTGTGTCAAAAAGCAAGGAAAATTGTGGAAAGTCATACAAAACTAAATAATAAAATCAATCAAGAAAAAGACGTGGTAAACTTTCAGCACCATAATAATTACACGTGGGGAAGTACAGCTTAGCAGGGTATGGCACACATTGCTCCCCATGTCTGACAACCAGAGTCGATCCCCAGGGCCTACATGGGAGAGGGAGAGTACTGATCATCACAGATCGTCTTCTGACTTTCACATGAGGGCTCTGACGTGTGCACAAAACACGTGCATGCACACACACGTACACACAAATAAATAATGATGTAATTTTAAAATAAAAATACAATAAACATTTTCTTTAAGAGTATGAATTGCTGAAACCTAAGTACCTTGAGAATAAGACAGAGCTGAGTGTCATATTGGTTGTGGTCTGTGTCGATCCCTCCCACGGATTTTTATAGTAACAAACTACTGTGTGCTAAAGGAGAAGCTGCCAGGGTAGTGCATGATTTGCTGTGATATATATTGTTCAGCTGAAACTTAGGTTCTATCTGACCACTCCAATATGGTTAAATTTTTTCTTCCTTACATTTTAATATGCATCTCTGGACCAAAAAAAGATCTAAATCTTCAGAAACAACACCCTTTTTCAAGCTAATTTTAAAGGAAAAAATGATGGAGTAAGAAGTTTCCAATAACTTTAAATATAGTGAAATATGTTAATATTGTGAAATTTGTAAACAATTTAAAATGTATCAAGTAAACTGCAATTGCTAATTACCTGCTTACATCACCTTTTTCTTGGCTAACATTGCTCAGATGATGCTCAAACACTGGAAATCTGGTGTTTATGGCAGCGGATATGGAGCTTTTGAGCCTTCCCTCCTTGGAAAGCTTTCATGCAGATGTTTTAACCCCCTATATTCTGTAAACCTTTTGTTTGGTTGGAAGTATCACCCCAGCCCCCCTGGCATCCATATATATATGGAGTCTGGAATGTTTGGTGAAAAGTTCTGAGCCCCTTCCCCTGGGAGTGGCCGCAATTCAGACTCAACCTCCAAGAGAACCCACCAAATGGTGACCCCTCCTCACGTCAAGAGGTGTGGGTGTAAAAAGTGGAGAAGAATATGAGCACAATCCATTTCAGTTCCCTACACAATCTACTAAAATTTTTATTTTAAAAAATAAATTTTAATAATTTTGACATAGAAACATATTACTTAATAAATACAATATGCAGATGGCTTAAACTAAATATTTAAATAAAATCATATATAGTAAATCTATGTTTTAAAATAATCTCAAATACTTACTTTCAATTTTTATCCATCAGAATGATTATATTTTTAAAATTTCACAGCTATCCAGTTGCCATGACGTGAAACAATGAATGACACAGCACTGAAACGTCATTTACTTTCCCGCTCATTTTCAGGAGCATACATGCTTTAATTTCAAGTCCCTACCTTCTGTCTGGAAGAAAGTAAATTTTAACATAAGGATTCCGTGGCCTCCCATCTTCCCTGGAAGGGAGATCCTTTGCACCCAGAATGGTGACTATCAACTGGTGACCAACCTTGTCAAACCATAGTTTTATCTGAAAAGCAAAAGCATTCATTATTAGCTCAAAATTTACTTCCAATACATGTCTACATTTCCAATCTTTATAGCATTCTCTAATACTGATATAACTGAAATGTTAAGAGAAAGCATTTTCCCCAGTAAAATGTGATTTGTTAAAATAAAAGGATATCCTATAATAACTTCAGTGAATAAATGGATTGATGATGATGTTTTAGTTTCGTTGATGAATCACTTGGACTTTTACTATCTGGACGCGATGGCTTATAAATGGTCATATAATAATTATACTACTGGATTACATACTTAGTACACAATAACTCCTAACTCTATCTTTGTGCAAGAAGCACTATCGTTTTGTTCACTTTGAGTTGTAAATGAGTATTCCAAATGCAGTGTGTGGACAGAAACAAGGAAAAGGTATTTATTCAGAGGGAAGTTACAAGCTTTTTTTGTAATTCCTTAGTTTTGTGTCTCCTTAGTAAGACACATCTCAAAGGATAGAAGACGGCTTACTCGTAGCTCTAATAGATTCCTCAAGTTTGTGTTTGAAATGATAATAAATTCACCTTTTAAAGATTTTAGAGGCATAATTCCTTCTTCAGTGAAGAAAAACATAACATCCTTAAAATAGTTAAGTTTCACTTTAAAATTAAATGTGCATAATTCTGCTGAAATAATTAGGGATTGTGACTTCCAGCCATGCTGCTCCTGGGTTCTCTTAAGAGCTGCCCTCTCCCAGCACCTAACCCCTTCACTCCTCTTTCTGTCTGCATCTGTATCAGAGATCCACATTACCTAGGATTCAGCATCTCCTACCGCCAGCTTAAAATTGAAATGGGACCAAAAATATGGAACTTGACAATTGCATGTCTTAGTAATACATGAAGCTCAGCAGTTCAGCTCCAACTCCACGGTGGTTTGGCGGGTCCCTCTGTATATATTCCAGAGAGCCACAGGCTGACCCCCTGCTCAGTCAGAAGAGGCGGATTGACAGCCTAAGATACAAAATTACTTCTGTTCTTGCCCTGTCAGGGTTAAAATGGATGAGCCCCTTACAGGATATTTAACAAAAGATATTCAAATTTTAAAAGTGACTATTAGTAGTTTTCATGGTTTATTGTCTTGAACTTTAAAGTAGTTTTATCTTGCTATTGTATAACGAAATTTTTCTACCAGCTAAGAAGTTAAAAAATAGACCCTCAAGAAGATTTCCTTAAGCTACATTTAATAAATATCTGGAAAGTACTCTTATCTGGCATATTAGAAAGTTACACATTTCTAGGCTGGCTATTCTCCTACAAACTAAAATGAGATCTTAGAATTTTAAGAATTGCAGCACTCACTCAAAGGATCAAGGACCACCACTCCCCCTCAAAGGAAAACAGGGTTAGTGGCTAGACGGTGACAGCACAGGAGAAAGGCTGTGGCAAACCCGCAGACTAGGGCTAATCTGAGCTACAGAGCAAAGCCTGTCTCAAACAAGGAGCAAAACAACCACAAACTGAAGAGGGAGGGGCTGGGGACTGATTCAAAGTTTGAAAAGAAAAAAAAACTTTTAAATTCACATGCCGAGCAATACTAGGCTACAGATATAAATAAGGACAACAAGATAGAGAGAATAAACTATTCTTTTCACAAAAGCCAAGAGATAAAAATAAAGAAAATAGAATGTTTGATTTTTCGTGGGATAAAGGCAATGTCAAAAGTCTCAGAGTCTTCTAAAACCTGTGACGAAGGTCAGATTAATTTATGTAATCTCCACTATCACCAACCTGTGACGAAGGTCAGATTAATTTATGTAATCTCCACTATCACCAACGACAACAACTCTCACAAGTTTAATTTTTTTCCATAAACTATTATCTTCAGATAATATAGAGTTAACCACTATCCCTTACCACTCTTTCTTACATAAACATACATTAGCTTTATTGTACAATACTGTTAACTAAATTATACTGTTCAAAAATATGAGTATTACCACTATTTGATAAGAACCTATCCCATTACATCAGATCAAAATCGGGCTGTTTCTGAAATTGTCTTGAGTTGGGTACTTATAAACAGCCCTGACTTTCAGTTTCATTACAGAGTGGAGTTTTCATTACATTACTGGAGTTTTTAATAGATATTTTATTATCCATGATATTTAACATATTCTTAAAGCAGTAATTTAAAAATAATATTTAAAACTTAACTTATTTGTTCCCTAAAATACAAAAAATACCTCATAATTCTATCCTTGACAAGTCTTAGTTAAATCATTTAATAAAAATCTTGGTACTATTTTATTGTTTAATATGACTATCCTCTCAGCTTCATCATTTAACCAATTTAAACTCTTCACAATAGAAATTTAGCATCAAACATATTTTATATTATATGATATCTAATGGAATTAATATTTTAATTATTTAAAGTATTATCCAAAGCCAACATTCTTTTTAAAAACATGCAACAAAGCAGGGGAGGCAAACTACTACTTTGAAGATTACTATTTGGCATTGCTATACCATATAAACAACATCCTAATGGAAAGAGGCAAACAGCTTGTACCCAAGTAGTACATAAAAGTAAATTAAATGATGAAATACAAACAAAATAACATATACACATCATTTGGATTGTGATTTTTTTTGTTCTTTCAAATTCCAAAAATTAATTCTTATATATCGAATGTAAAAAAAAATAGTATTTTGAATAAGGTACAAATATATTTGCCAATCTCCTCAAGGAGCCATTGCTTGGAAAATGCAAGAGAATGTGGATGTGACGTGGTATATGAGGGATTTAAAGAGACAACAATCTTTGTGTAGTAAAGGAAAATATCTGGAGTTTTAAAATTAGCTATTTCAGTAAATGTTTAAAAAATAAGCCAAATCTACACAAAAACACAATTGGAATGCAACTTTGAAACATATGCATTTGAGTACTGCAATAACTGCAAAATCACTAACAATGATTGTCTCTTTAAATTTGTATTCAATATTCTAATCTCCATGCAGAATTTTACAAGCTATCTTAGAAAATGATTTGAGAGTCAATAGTATGGTTTGGAGCAACATACCAAAAAAAGTGTTCCTACTACGCATTTTCCAAAAACATACAAATAAGGGATAAAACACACTTGAGCTTCTATCAGGCAGACAAAGCCTTTACCTGAACCCTAGGAACAAAAGGCGATGTTCTTCTACTAAGGCTTTGGCTCTGGTAAGCAAAATTAAAGAAAAAAGCAATAAAACAAAACCAAAAAGGACAATATGCTGGAACCAAAAGACCAAAAGTAAAAATGAACACATAAAACTCTCCCTTAAATACAATGTTTCCATTATAATATTTTTAATTTAATCACTTTATTATAAAAAATAAATATTTCCCAATGCTAAAATATATGAAAACTATTCAAAACACAGTAAATATCATAATTTGTTGAACCATATTCTTAAAACATAGTCAGAATAATAGGAATTAAGACTGAATGTACAAGATAATATAATTTTAAAAAATGATTAAAGTATAACCCCAAATCAAGAAAATTGAAACTTTACCCTTAAACGCACTACAGTCTGTGATATCTGTGGGTGGCTGGTCCTAGGGGACCCACAAACACCAAATCTACCGATGTCCAAATCCTTTACAAAATGTGGCATAGGAAATGCACAAAATTAACAGGATCTCTGTGCCTTCAATCATCTCCAGACTGTAAGCGATCATTTATAATAGCGAATATAATGGAAATACTACAAGTTTTTGGTGCATTATTATTTAAGAAACAATTACAATATTAGAGTTAAATTAAATATTAGCTGTTCACAGAGACAAAATTTTTTAATCAATTCATAATTGTGTGAGTGTATGGATATGAAACCTACTAAAATGTAATTGTAATTGCACATAGATCAAAGTAAAGCGCAGCATGAAGGAGGGAACGGCATGAGCTGCTGGCTGGAGATACTATTAACTGCGGTCACTGCTACTGTCAACACTATCTCAGGGCTTCATATTACAAAGCTCTTTATGTTTCCTGTAAGTTTGTGGTGTGTGCATTGCCTCCTGATATTCCCAGCAGCTCTGGGAGCTCACTGTTCTGATCCCCAGTACACAAATGAAGAGAAATACCTAATAAGGTCTAGATGTGCTTCCAAGTATTCACAGGGTAGAAGGGTATAAACAGAGTTCTCAGAAAAATAAAAATAACAAACTTCTTTTCTGAATTTCTTAATCTTTTATTTTAAAACAATTTCCAGTAATTTAAAAAAATCATGAATTCTGCTTCCCTCAACAAGATTCCATGGTCTCATGGCATCTGTTAGGATAGTTAAGGGCTGGTGCCTTCCGTCTCTTCCACTGTAGGGAAAGAAACTGCTGTGAATGAAGGGAGGGCTTTTGCCGAGGTACGGGATCACTGGCAGTACCATGAGCCGTGAGACAGAACACACTCTTTCTCCCAGAGCTCTGAGACAGAACACACCCTTTCTCCCTGAGTTGGGAGACAGAACACACCCTTTCTCCCTGAGCTCTGAGACAGAACACACCCTTTCTCCCTGAGTTGGGAGACAGAACACACCCTTTCTCCCTGAGCTCTGAGACAGAACACACCCTTTCTCCCTGAGTTGGGAGACAGAACACACCCTTCCTCCCTGAGCTCTGAGACAGAACACACCCTTCCTCCCTGAGCTCTGAGACAGAACACACCCTTTCTCCCTGAGTTGGGAGACAGAACACACCCTTCCTCCCTGAACTGGAAAGAAGCTACGGGAAAGCACAGCTCAGCTTCCTAAGAGTTTTCCCGAGAAGTGATATAGGTAGGCGTATTCTAAACTCCCACTTCATTATAGCAAACCAAAATTGCCTATAGGCTACATACAGAGAGGGAGACAGAGGTTTAAGCAACCCAGGAGAGCTCCGTGCTTACACTGGCCTAATGCAAAAAATGTGAATGACATTAAAAGTCATATAATAATGAAAGGCATTCTTTCTTGTCCATTCGTATTCCTGGGGACTGGCACTGCCACTTCTGTCACAACTTAAGTTTATTTGTATCTACATATACACACATAGCAAAATAGGTTATTGATAGATTAGGTGTAATTAGAACAGATTTTTATTAATCTCAATTTTATACTTTAGCATGCATATTATAATTTTACTTCTAAAATGTTCTCTTGACAAAGTAATTTACCCTAGTAAAAACAGGCTAAATTAATACACATTCAAGGATTTCAGTGGTATTGTTATTAGTAGCAATATAAACTAGAAGCTAAAATGCAATATTATAGATGTGAAAATAAAGTTAAGAAGACTTTTTAAAGCTAAGACAAAGTCTATGCAGTACTAGAGAAAAGGGAGATCGAGGCCATGTGTGCATAGCACAGCTATAATCCCAGAATGTGTGGGGCAGAAAGCGGAGGCCCACCGTTCAAGGCCATCCTCATTGACATATTGATTCCAGCCCAGCTCGGACTACACAGCAAAATTCTGACTCAGGAAAATAAGAGAAAGGAAAAAGAGAATGCAAAACTATATGAAATTTTATTTTTAAAATAAATGCACATATTATAAAAAGTCCTATGTGATGTCAGGATTATTAGTGATTTTACTTTTTGTTTTTCTTTATTAACTAGATTTCTGATAACAAATAAGAATTATATCAATAATCCCTGTCTTGTTTGTATGTAAATTGAATGCGTATCTGTGCATCATTTAAAAATGTATGCAATTAACATTTTAACTAAATTCATAGAATATTTCCCTTCCAAGCTATAAAAAAATATACTTTTCATATTAAGCTACAATTACATGGACTTGCACTCCTTCACAGCCTCGGCAGCTCTGTCCTACTGCCAGGGCAGTTTTGAACCAGGAGGAAAACAGCTGAGTTTGAGATTTCTCCAGACTCCTTCCCTGGACCTCCCACCTACCCTCCTAACGCAATGTGTATAATCTTGGAATTGGAAATGAAGTAACAAAGTAAGACAGCTTCCAAAAACATCAAGTACTGCCTTTCCCCTTAAAACTAAAAGGAGAAATTTCCAGCTATTTAACAAGAAGGTAATTCTAAGGAATTTAAGATACAACTTCATAATAGTTTGGGGTTTAAATGTCATAATTTTCAATCAATATTTAATTTCTGTTTTTTAAGGACTTAAATAGTTCTTTTCTTTAGTATCTAGGCAATTTCAAATTTAACAATTGCTAGCAGATTAACAATTACTATAACAATGAATTTGAATGTGTTCTAATAAGGAAATTATAATGTAATAAAAGGACTTAAATTACAACCCTCGTATAGCAGACTGTAATATAGAAATGTCCAGATCGATGCGCACATAATGAAAGGCTACTCCATACACCGAGAGTCTATTACTATAGCCCTCATACTATTTAATCTTGTTTGTTGATAAAAACACCTCTAGAATCCATATATATATGAGCTACATTAAAAATCCATGTTATTATCAAAGTCAACCGAAATTTCCTTAAGACTGAAAAGCAAATTAGAATACATAAATATTTGTTTCTACCTTAATACAATCTTTGTCTGATAGACCATTTTCCTTTCTCGGGAGAAACTATAGCAATTCCCAGTCTTTAAAACAAAGAGTAAAATCATCACCTCGACTTCTGGAATAATAATTAAGGGTAAAACAGGAATTACATATCTTCATAAAAATCATTAAACTCTATAAACCTAAATTAAAAGAAAGCATTGTAATAAATAGCCCAAATTAAATTGTAAGTAACTATAAAGTATCAAAAATATAAAAGCTGCTAGGGCAAAGGCACAATTATATTCTAGAAAGAACTTGGATTAGAAAAAAACAAAAAGAAAGAGAAACAAAAGCGTCAACATCGTATTTTGAAAACATCATTTAATATTCCCACAGAGAAGAATTGAGTGATTACGTACTGAAAGCTGTCCAGACAAGAACTGCGGGACGTCCCTCAACATGCCAGGACTCATGGGAGAGGTAACAGATATAGAAGGACGATCCATTTTTTGAGATTCAAATGAGCTAGAACCTGAAATGACAATTGCACACAAAGGAAAATAAAATGCCTTTGGCTCTTTCCGAACACTCAGCTTATGTCTTTAAAGCCTTTAACTTCCATTGCACACAGACCGCTTTAGTGCTACAGTGTCACCAACAGCCTTGCACACAGACCGCTTTAGTGCTACAGTGTTACCAACAGCCTTGCACACAGACCGCTTTAGTGCTACAGTGTTACCAACAGCCTTGGGGAGCTTTGCTACCGCTTTGCTGTTTGTTCCAGACAATTGCATGTGTTGTGGCTGGGCCTGGTTTTGCATGAGTGCAATGTAGGATTCTGTTCAGACCCAGTCACACCAATGCCGTGCTGACTGCGACAGCGACGGGCCCACGGTAGGATTTCCTAGTCTGTTGTGAAGTGTACTATACTCACACTTTATGGAGAAGGAAGAAAAATCAAAACAGTGAACTACCTCAAGAACACGCAAACTTTAAATGCTTAGAACATAAGTACTAGAATTCCAAAATTATTAAAACTTCTGGGTGACTTTTAAGTCATATCTTGAAGGATATAAAATATTACACCATCAAAATTGAAATAAGGGGCTATAAAAAAGATACAGGACAGCAGAAACAGCAATAACCAAATGTTATATGCATGGATTTGTTCCTGTGCAGTTGAAGGAACCAGTTTGAATATGAACAGATAGAGATGTTAAGACACTGGTGGAATTATACATTCTAATAGGAGGAAAATGGCTTTCCCAGCTCTTTATAGTATGGATTGGGAGGAAGAGATAGAAAACAGCAGTGAGCATTTAATCCTCAATGAGATCCTAACAGCAAAGGCTGGGAAAGGGAAGCGCGTGCAGCAGGAATTCAGGTGATGCTGAGTCATGGGGATTACGGGCCTGGGGAAGGGGCTCAGTGGAGCAGTACTTGCCAGCTACGGTGATACCTGAGGTCCAAATACAGAAAGCATTAAGATTTCAATCCTATTCTCCAGACCAGAAAGTCCCCTGTGTACCAGTTATGTCTGAAAAAGACATGTCATGTTTCCAAGCTTGTGTTGCTTAGCATCGACTGCATCCAATAACTTTAATAATGGAATCAAATAAGTATAAATATCCCTTGGAGAGCGTGTCCCAAAAGCTCCTGTGTCCTCCAGGGTAAGCGGAAGTCTTTAGGTGCTTTGAAGACTGAGATTTGGCTGCTGCTGTTCTGGCTGCTTCCTTCGCAGCCTTCTGTCTTCCTCCATGCTACCTCCATTGGGCCCTGCTGCGCTCTGTTTCCTTACCTGTACCTAGTCTTCCCGCCTCGCATTCCTGTCTGTCAGGATCTGTACCCCGCGCCTGTGAAGTCCCCCCCCCCAACAGCCACCCTCTAAAGTGCTGCTCAACTACTTTCCAATCAGCAGTCCATCAGAAGACAAATAATAAGAATAATTGTGTATTTGACTATTTGAATTTATGTTTATTGTTCTGCTGCTGCTGTGACATAAAATTAGAATTACTATCTTAGTTTCAATAAAATACAAATTTGAAAAAATTAAATTATTCAATAGTTTGCTTCAAACACACCCTGACAAAGAGAGTAGAGTACAAAGTTCCAAATTTTAAATTTTGTAGGAAACTTTGGGAGTAGGTAGTGATGGGGAATGATAGCAATGGTCATAATTTTTCACTGCGATACTTGGGCATATAAGTAGCCAAAATTTAACTGCATATTTTTGTGCAGATTATTAGAATACACCTTAGTACAGCTACTTAAAAAAAACCACAGTAATGGCAGCAGAGGAACAATACTGAAATCACTATAGAGTTTGTATTTTTCCCTACAGTGATGAGAAATAATATGAAAATTTTCCATTCTGAATGTAATTTAACATTAGAATTTGAAACTATAATTTGTACTTATCTTACTCCATATTAATAGATTAATTTCTCTATTAGACCTTTGATGAATGAATGACATGCTGAAGGCATACCCTAGAATAAATTAAACTTACTGGATTCCAGCTGTGCATGTGTGCTATCAGGTATTCTAGGTATATCTCTGAAATGACAGAACAGGAGAAAAAAATAAACTTTTAACAATTGATGCATCTTCTATTTTAATGAAAATTGCAAATAAAAAGTGACATAGGAAAAATGAGTTCAGTGGGAGCATTATGAAAACACGACCAACCATAATCTTTTGTTTGGTTTTGGACAAGTTGTCCTAGATCTTCCATGGAGGTGGAGATGGCCTAGAATTTTCCACATAGTTCGGTCTTTCCCCCTTAAGTATAGGATCATATTTTTGCTGCTAACTCTAAGAAGAATTAAGATCTAGGTACATCTGTATCAGATTTATGAAAATACACTTTATTTCCTATTGCTTGACTATAGAAACACCTACTATAAAAAATACTTTGTATTCAACAAGGTTAAGTTTTTTATAAATATATTAATTCATTTTTTTATTTTGGCCTTCTATTATAAATAACTTATATTGGAAATCAAATTAAATATCATTAAAACATTCCAATTATAACTAAAATTTTAAGTGTAGTGGTTACATTTGTAACAAGCAAACATGATTCTTATGGGAAATTCCAAATTTACCTTGCAACCATATTTACACCAAAAATACCTATACTTATTTAATATAGGAGAATCATTATAAAAAAAGACTATAATTATTTAGAATATTAAAATATAATTTGGGTATACTTTAACACTAAAATAAATTTGATTAATATACTAATCTGATATGTCAGGAGCCGTGTCCCCCCAAATTATTATAGGAAGCACCGCCGTGAGGAGTTTTGCAGAGAGCTTTACTTCCCAATTGTACTGAGAATAGTCTTATTGACAAAGCCTATCTCACACCCAAATTAACAGTTAATAGAGAGCTATCTGTTAACGGAAACTGCCTCACATTCCAGACTATCTAGACAACTAGGTGGGTCAACTTGTGACTTCCTGACCGATTGTAACCCCTTGGCCTACGTGACAGACGTGGACCACGTGGCAAGACCCCATGCCCCAGCCCCCCAAGCTCCTCATCCAGGGGCTATATAAGCTGTAACCATGACTCTAATAAACGGAGGCTTCGACAAATATGCCTAGCCTCCTTCCTCTTATCAGCCTATGTCTTTCAGGTGGTGCCTCTCCGTGACCCTGGAATAACTGACCAGCCAGGCGGGTTACAAACCCTAGACAGAGTAACCCGTCGAGGCGGTCTACACTGATACACTATAGTTTTCCCATATTACAAACTTTAAAAAGGCAAAGGTTGCCACTCATGGTTTCCTAAGTGAATGAAAACAAGACATAATTACAAGGAATAATATCTGTAGGCTCCATTCATAGATGCTGTAAGCCATTCAGTAATTTAATAATTCATTCAGTAGTTTACCATACAGTTATACATTTTTAATTTTGATGCACCTTTTATGTTACCATACAATGCAAGTTTCTGCAGAAAAAGGACTGCCAGACACCTCATGACTAACCTCACAGCGTAGACGAAAGGGTAAACTCCCTGCCACCATCGGAGCACAGGCCATTGGCAAGAGAATGCAGTGACAAGGGGTCTTAGAGGTGCCACCTCACTGCAGATCACACGTTTTAAGAGACTATTTTCCTTAAGAAAAGTCCTGAATCTGGGAATTACATGCTCTTTGGTTCTCTCTTTTGTCAGCTAGAATCTCCATTTAAAAATACAAAAACAAAAGACTAATGACCTTAACAATATACTAGTTATTAAGATAACAATAATTCTTTTTTAAAAAAAACTAAATATTTCTTCTTTTTTTGCAATGAGCAACCTATTTTGCAGAATCAGGTAAAGAAAAATTATTAATCTGTCAAATGTTTTAATTAAAGAAAAGAGATGCCTATGAAAAACACATATTTCCATAAAGTAGTCAGAAAATTGTGGATTGCAGTCCAAACTAATGAAAATCATCACACACAAATAAATGAAAGTAGGGCTGGAGCAACAGCATAGGCTGCTCACGGGAGGACCAGGCTCTGGTTCCCAGCACCTGCAGAATGGTTCACAACCATCCCTAACTCCAAAACAAGGGGACCGGCCCTCTTTCTGACCCTGTGCATCAGGGAACGGGCTCTCTTTCCAACCTGTGTGCACCAGGCATGCATGCTGTGAACATACATACATATGTACATACATTCATACATACATTCAAACAAAACACTCATACCCATGAAATAAAAATTAATAAATCTTAAAAATGAGTCAAAAAATTACCAAGACTGACTTACCCAATCGGCCTTGAAACAACAAGCTCAACCTGGGGTTCAGGTTTGGACTCTAGGATGATGTTGTAAACGTCCTCAAACGTGGCTCCCTGCAATAGCCTCCCATTCCATTCTAAAACTTCATCACCTACGGGGGCAGAAATAATCTCATAACTATAATCCGAGGCCATCAAATATACTCAAAGTAAAAGCAATCATTGGGTTTCAGTCAATCACAGCATGCATTCCCCTAGCAGAACAGCGTATGTGTTGAGAACAACTAAGGCGCCCAGGAATTTACGGCTAGAATAGCATATCTCATCTGAAAAGAGGAGGTCATCAGAAGTACACTACAGACAGGTTGTGTCCATTTGATTTCTCGCTGTAGAGAAATTTAAAGGATATTATGTCTAGTATAACAATGAATAAGAGCTTTAGCTTTCCATTAATGACTAAAGACTTTAAGACACATGAAAGAAACTAATTATTACTGCTCAAACAACTTATAAGTGAGAATTTTTTAGTAACTGTTTAGGGCTAGAATTTTTCTTTTTGCAGTGGTAGGGATCAAAGCCAAAAGGTGTTGCGAGGCCAGCAAGCATCCTCTCACCCCAGCTGACACTTGCCACGTGACTATCCAGTGGGCAGAACCTACCTGGTCTAAGGTGTCCCACGGTATCAGCTAAGCTTCCTCTTTTCACTTTGGTAATAAACGCACAAAGCCGCCCTGACTCAGTCATCTTCCCTCCCACGACCTGTGTAAAGGAGGAAAGCCGTCACACTGTAAAGTGGGCACAGGCAAAGGCGCAAGGAAGAAGACCAGAGCAATGACGATTCTAAAGCTGCGGTTTAACATGCTTTCATTTCTTAATATACTATTGTCGCGTCTGCATTAAGGAACATTTTTTATTCCAAATTTATTGTAATTTAGCTTTCTTGTTGACAATACAAGTATTTTAGATTCAACTCAACAATTTCTTCCTTACTATTGAATTCTCATTTTTATTTCTCAATTTTAAATTATATAAACATTTTAAATATAAATTTCAAATATTCTAATATAAAAGTATCCATTACTTTTACTGTGATGATGAAAGAATGCTGTATTTTTATTAATAATGTTTTGGTCATATTGATAATATCCACAATGTCAATAGAGATCTTCCTTGAGAAAACTGTAAAATTTAATTAGCTTCATCAGAAATAATACAAACTTCAAATTATTTGAAGCCCAGTTTTCCAACGTTTTAATTTCTATTAAAATACTTATTTTAGAAAAAAATACAAATTGGGAACAAGCATTAGGAATGCTACAAAATCATAGTAAAATACCATGCTCCTACAAAATTAATGTTTTGATTCTGGTTAATCACTACTTTTCAAAGCCGGCGTAGCAAAGGAGAGGGACTACATTCATTGACTGGAGTAAACTGGTTTGTCTCTTACAACGTGAGCAAAAGATAACTGAAATTAGACCTGCTGAGCTACCTCATCTTATCCCAAACATATATTCCCCAATTGCGGTGAGTTATACTCAGTAATGTAAATTTCTTAAGGCCTCACATCTTCATGAAAATATTTAAAGAAAACTGTTGTTGCTTCAGAATATTTAACACCAATATCACTGCTACTTTTAGTATAATTATACTGTCAGTGGCGGTTATTACACAATTGAGATAATAAGCCAGGCACTGCACTCAATACTGTTTATTTTATCCTACTTTAACCATGCAAAGGAAAGCTACAGTCTCCACTGTGTAGACAATGCCTGATGCTGTCTCCCAGATACCTCCGCCTCTGGCTATGCTCTCTCTCTCTCTCTCTCTCTCTCTCTCTCTCTCTCTCTCTCATGCTGACAATAATCCTCCTCCACCATTAGAACAAATAAAAGAGTAACTACTCTAACGGGACTCAAAGCCAAGCCTCCCTAATCTCTGTATCCGCATCCTGCATCATCACGGCATCCTGCATCATCACGGCTCCTGCATCATCACGGCATCCTGAGTTTAAGCCCCACCATTGTCACCAGCTCCTCGCGACCTCTATGACTGCAGAGGACGATGAGAGACATGACATCTAATCACACCACACCATAGTTTCTTTTGAATACCTACCATTTACTATATTCTAGAGTACAATTTGTATAACAATGGCTTAACTCTGAAAACATTTTCTCTTTTTTATTTCAGTTTTTCATTAAATATATTAGATATACAAAAGCTAAATACCCTCTATTTTGCATATTTGAAAAATACAGTTGAAATATAAACATATTTTTATTGCCTAGCCAGGTGGTGGTTGTGCACGCCTTTAATTCCAGCACTTAAGAGGCAGAGGCAGGCAGGTCTCTGTGAGTTCAAGGCCAGCCTGGTCTAGAGTGTGAGCCAGGACAGCCAGGACTGTTTCCCAGAGAAACCCTGTCTCAAACAGCAGGCACTTGACATCATATTTAGAGGTTTCCGGGTTTCCAATGGCATATTTGAGGTTAATATAACTCAGCTGTAGATTGTCTGACTAGCATGCATAAGCACTTCAGTTTGACCCTGACACCACAAACCAGTACAAACCAGTTTTCGCTAAAACACAATCTACAAATACAAACACAATTTACTACATCAACACCAAATTATATTTTGATATTAGTACATGTATTTTTAAGTTTGCATAATAAAAAAATTAAATAGTGATTACTTTAATACTGACATAAATATAGGCAAGATAGTTTTTAAGTTACAGATTACTTTATTATTGAAAGAAAATTTATAATTAAGAACATTTTTATTCAATACCTATTCTGCAACAAATAACAACAATAATTGCAACAATAAAAACATTACATTAGGAACAGCAGAGAAATTGAAAGAATGTCCAGAATTGGTCATAGTTTAAGCTCAAGTATATTTGTTGTGTTTAGGATTTAAACTATTTCTAACCAGGTTACTATCAATGTCTTTTAAAAATGTATATAAAACTAATATCATGGCTATCAGAGATTTACTATGTGCACATATATTGTGTGTTTGTAGGTGTACATGTATGCGTAAGCATGTGCATGAATATGTGTGTCTGCAGGTGTATATGTATATAAGTGTGCAAAGGTGTGTGAGTTTGCTAATGTGCATGTGCATGAGTGTGTCTGGATTATGTATCTGCAGGCATACATGTGCATGAGTGTATCTGGATATGAGGTATATCTGCAGGTATGCATTCTCATGAGTGTGTCTAAGTATGTGTATCTGCAGGTATACACATTCATGAGTGTGTCTGGATGTGTGTATTTGCATGTATACATGTGCATGAGTGTATCTTGATATGATGTGTATCTGCAGGCATACATGCATATGAATGTGTCTGGATATGTGTATCTGGAGGTATACATGTGTGTGGATGTGTGTATCTGCAGGTATACATGTACATGAGTGTGTCTGGATATGTGTGTTTTCAGGTGTACCTGTGTAGTGTATGCATAGATTTGTCTGTGTTTGCAGAGGTACATGTATGTGCATGAGTATGCACGAATGTTTGCAGGTTTGTAGGTTCACATGCGTATAATATGAATGATGTATGTGTTTGCAGTCGTACATGTCTATGAGTGTGCATGGGTGTGCGTGCATTTGCATAAAGGTCAGAGGATCTGCGCGTCTGCCCCTCAGCATCAGGACTGCAGGGGTGCGCCACCATGCCTGGCTTTGGGTGTGGGTTCTAGGGACAGGAGTCTTGGCTTCTTCCTCACCTCCTGACACCCATCTACCTTGGAAACGTCTTTAAAATACTTGGAAAATGAGTTCAAAGGAATGAACGACAATATTTTTAAATTCTTGAAAATGGAAATGAGATAACTCCTAACTTGGCACAGGTAGAAAGAGTTCTATTTGCTTTATTGATAGATTTGTAAAGTGATACAGAGCCAAATCCCATAAAGTTTATTACGCACCTTTAAGCCCAGCATTGCTCCTGAATCTCGAGGTACACTCCCATCTTTCAAACGCTTATTTAATAAAATACGACCAATTAAGCGATCTCCATCTTTGGATGGCTGCCAGGTCACAGGGTGCTGACATACAACATCAACAAATAAGAAAAATTAATTTTATGTCAAATTACCATGATTGTTCAGTATCTCTAAACTCCAGAATTCTAAAGTATTATGATTACACAAACCACATTACATTCCAAATTACTGACCTAAACACTGTGGGATTTTTATAAACCCTAGTTTTATAAATTCAAAGGTTTCTTTTAAATCCAATTATAAAAACCCTCCTTTATCATCTACCACAATACTAAGAGATAATAGCTCTGAAATTTTCTTTAAAATATATGCTAACTCAACTTGCTGAAGATTAATTAAGACCTCACAGGCAGAAAATGTACAGTAAAAAATCTACTTAATTGGCCTCACTAAAAAGTGACAATTTCTTCTTCCAGCACTTTTGGGATTTTTAAAAATACTCTACCTTAGCAAAAGTTAAAAGGGAAAACTATTAAAACATAAAATCTAAACTCATAATGAACATTACAGCTACAATTCCAAAACTATGTAAACCACCACCACCTGTCCTACTAAGCCTGTGAAGAAACAGGGGTTACTCCAAGATCAACAGGTTATGTTTCTCACTTCACAAAAATGCATTGAGTTGGGTTTTTTGTTTTTGTTTTTGTTTTTTTGTTTGTTTTTTTAATGGGCTTTTGCTACATGACCTAGCCTTGCCTGGAACTCACTATGTAGCTTCAGTTGGCCTTGATATTACTATATAGCCTATGCTGGTCTCTAAATCTTATGACTTCCCTGGCTCAAGCTCAGCTTCTACAATGCTGGCATTAAGGACACAGGCCACCACACCTGGTAAAAAGTTTATTGATTGTTTTAGACTTTTGATATGCTCAGTAAATTTCTTTTAATAGATCATTCAAAGACAATTATTGATAAATAATAATCATATTACCGGCCTATTTCTTTCTTGGGTTTAGAATTATGGCTTTATACGTGATGAACCGTTTCATTATTAACAATATGCTAGGCAACAAAATAAATGATTTGTGTAATCATAGTAATTGCATGGTTGCCTAAAAGCAGCATGCAAAGTTCATGCAAAATGTAGCAGGCAAAAGACAAGTTCCAGGCAATCACATCTACATGGTGAAGGATTAAAACAATGCTACACTAAAAGCAAATGAAACAATAAATATCAAAGCAGATGGCAATGAATCTAATACTAATTAATGCTCCATTAGAACGCTGTGGCAACAAGAGAACAAAAGACAGCGAAGGGGAAAAAAGAAAAACAACTCCTTCTGTGCAAACAGACCCGGTCATCTCCCTTTCACCTGGGATGCACACTATTCATAATTTGATTTTCATCCCAAGGAAAATAGATATAAACATAAAAATAAGCCAATCCAAAAATGTTTATTTATCGTTTATAACATTCCAAAGTTCTCTCATTCGACTGCACACCAAACATTCCTTTGTTCCTAGGTTTTATTTTCATTAACTTAGATTTTGGTATGCTGCTGACCAAGGAGAACAGCCAAGCAAGCAAAAGGCTTTTTGGCTTAGTTGTTTTGTTTTTCTTTTCTGCACCTTAGGAAATGCTACATCGACCTTGAAATGCCCTGTCCTTCCATTCTGTCCTGTTTCAATGAGTGACAGAGAGCAAACGAAGGAAGACCGAATGAGCAGGCTGAAGGGGCCGCAGTCTCAGTACCTTCTCACTATGGCTATGGTCCTCGTTAAGAGTGGTGCTACTACAGGTATCTACCCCAGAGTCCTTAATCTGGGGCTCGGACCATTCCAAATCCTCTTCCAAAGAGTGGCCACCACAGTACATGATTTTCTTTTGTCTCTCAGACCTGGTGTTAGAATCCGACAAAACTCCCTGCTCGCTAGTTTTTCTTTTTCCCTTTTGACTGTCCCCTACAAGTGTGAGATAAAACAAAACAAAACAAAGATACAAAAAAGAAAACATGCAGAGGTGTAAATAAAAAGGAAAAGTGAAATGATAACGGAAATTAAATAGTAAGGCTCCACATGTCTCACCAAAGACATTGGGGAAGCCTCACTGCTATGCCAAGACGCATGATCCAACCAGCTGTAATCCATGTCTCCTGTGGCAGCCAGGCAGACAGGAGTGCGATAAAGGAGACAATGGGAAAGGACAGACAGAGAAATTATAAACATTTCAAACTCTGGGATCCTGGTGCTTTCAAGACTTCATCTGTCCTAGTCATTAGATACCAGGAAAAAGCTATTATTCCTGATAGAATTCATAAAATGCAAAATATAAGGCTTCTGTAGTCCAGACAGATCTCAGAACAGAAGCCTTGCCATAATTATTTAAAAATAGAATACCTTTGCTATCAATAAGCAAAAGTAGAAACAAAATCTATGGAAGAAGCCAATTAAGACAAAGGCTGGTCAGCTATGTCTGGATTTCAGCTCATTTATTTTTGCATGCTGGTCTAAAGCCATGAGTTTTTTCTCAAGACTGTTGAATGTCTATAAATTAAACAGAAGCTTAGTAATAATATTATTTTAAATTCAAATAATTAAATATTGTTCCTGGAATGACATATGATAATCTTTATAATGATGGAAACTCCTCAACATTTTAAGTGGTTAAAAAAATAGTTACACAACAGATTTTCTGTGAAAATGACTTTTAAAAAGTTTCATTCTATATCTATCAGTAGAAAGGAAAGGTGAAATCATAAATTTTACTTATATAACATAACTTACTTAGTATTACACAAAAACAACTTATCTTTTGAGAAATTACATTGTTACAGTTTTGATAGACAATTTACATGATGACAACTTATGATAAAAATCTGTTTCCCAATCATAGTGTGTTTAGTTTCTTCCCATTTCAAAGAGGCTTCTTCTCAATCAACATATATACATACACAAATTCAAAACATATTGGTATTTTCACTCACTTAAAAAAATACTTACTGAATACCTCCCATCTGTTCTATATTGTGCTAAGCCCTAGGATAAGGGGTAACACAATAAGACGTGCTTGTGAGTGTGGGGAGGGACACAAGAGATGAGCGTGTCACAGGGGAGAACAAAATCCTAGGAGAGAATACGAACTCACCGGACACCTCTCAAGTAATTATTTTTAGAATGGAAACTGGAAGATGTGATTTAGCAGACAAGTAAAGAGACAGACAAATGGAAAGGAAAAGAAAGAACATTCCAGTAGGAAGTATTAACACCATACTGCAAAAATAAAAAAAAAAGAAAACCTGGGGTGGGGGGGGGCACCAGCACCTAAAGAAATGAGGGGACACAGTGGTAAGCAAGAATGGTGACTGAGCACAGCACAGTTTAAACGAGTCTTCTTATGCCATATTAAAGGTTACTGTTCTCAAATACTAAGACAAAACCTGACCTATGCCTTAAAAGGCTGAATCTAAATTCTATAGAGACCAGGTTAAAAGAAACTAAAATTGAAAGGTGCCTGCAACAATCTCTGGGAAAGATAGAGGTGAGTGTAATCTACACAATAGTAATGACAGTAGCTATCACAAGAAAAAGAGCTGAGAATTTTTAGTATCAAGGAGTGGAAAGTCAAGGCTGGCATCCAGTTTTCTAGTCAAAGCAACGAAACAAAGAGAAAGGCAAGTCTGAGACGACAAAACCATAGCAGAATGCTTTTATCAGAGAAGACAGAGAAGTCATCTGAAACACCACTGGCAATAAAATTCATACTTCATAACAGCAAAAACATTGATGCTTTTAAAAACATCTTAGAAGTTATTAAACAATGGATGGCTTGGATCTAGTACTTGAATGGTCTAAGAGTTATTCGAATGGGAATATCAGCAAAAAAGATGTTAAAAGTCCTTAAAATGGCAAGAACAGAATCTCAAAAAATGTTAGAAATGCATGCATCGAATGCCACTCTAGATCCGGGGACTCAAAAAGAATTGGTGGGGCTCAGCAATCTGTCTTAACAAGACTTGCAGGCAATTCAGATCTCATGTAGGAGTGTCTACTGTCACGGTAACATGATGCTGTCTTCTACAGATGTGTTGGGCCAAAATGTACAGGAAGAACTTCATTCTTTACCCATGGGCCAGAAAGGTGCTTCTTGAACAATGTTACCACACAGATAAAAAATTAGAACCGCAGTAGTACACACCAGCAGATGGGGACCAGCCCATTGTATACTTACACCCCTGCTTGGAACTACTCAACAGCCTCAGAGTCTTTATATCTTAGGAAACCTGTTGCCTTCTCAAAACACACTATGGTTCCATACAAAAGCATCTCTATGTTTCTCAATTAAAGGAGATAAACTGTAAGAGACCTCTAAATGCGCAGTCCTGAGTGATTTGCATGAAGGCTAGAAAATCATTCAGTTCACAATCTCTCAGCTTCCCTGATTCAAGACTGCACAAAGGTGAGAAATGTGGCCTTGAACTCTGTAAACAAAGTAGTTTAACACTTTAAAACATTTGAAACCAAAGTAAAAATTCCTCTGATTAATGAAAAAAAGGGATAAGATATCATATTCATGGCACTGAATAGCATTTGTTAAAGGAGTAAAAACAAGTGTCATTTTGAAAATTAAATAAAATAATGATCATCAAGCACATAGAAAACTGGGTCTTAAACTATCACAAAGAGCAGTGTGTAGACATTAGCAGTCACTAATATTAACTCTTGTATGACTTCAAAGGGCAAACTAAGATTATAAAATATCATCTGGTAATGCTACAAAACCCTATTCATGGATCTAGAGAAAGAACTGTTAAAAGACACAAAATAACCAAGTGGAAAATGTATAACTAGAAAACCCTGCAATGTAGCAATGTGGACAGGCTCCACTGCCTGTAGGGAGGACAGAGCAATGACCAAGTGAACCAGACTAAAAGATCACAGAAGATGAACAGAGATTCAAAGACTGAGACATGGTGACAAATGATCCTCATTCTTCTTACTGGATGAGAAGAAAAACGAGTAACCTAAAAAAGTATTCCCAGTTAGAAGCTGAAATTTTTCTACACTATAAAAATGGAAGCCTACAGATTCAAAATGTTATGTGTGTCTTTAAATTAGAACACAAAAAAATCCATATAAAGATATAGCCTAAAAATTAAAACTTAAGACTGTAACACAAAAAATATGAAAAGGTAGGAAAGAGACCATTCAGTGACAGCAAAAGCTGCATCAGAACGTGGCAGGGGACAGTGGGTGGCACAATGTTTTTAACTGCCAAGAAATGCCAGCCTAGATTCTAAATACGATGAAATCATCTTTCAAAAATGAAAAACGCTCTCAGATATAAGAAGGCTAGCTGAGTTTTTCACCAGCAGACATATTATTAAAAAGAAAAAGCTACATGATATGGAAAGCCAAGAAGCCTGGAAATATAAAGAAGAATAGGAAACATGGAAAGTAAAAATATGGATAAATACAGTAGAATTTTGTTCTCCTGAGTTTTCTAAATTATTTAAGATACTTGAAGTGCAAAGTATATAATGCCAACTTTTGGCTTTCAACAGACAAACAAGGGTATATAAGAGGGGAGATAACTGAACACAAGAACAAAGGGTTCTCTAGTTACCTCTAAGTGGCTGACTATGCCTGCTGGTAGTATGTAAAATGTACACAAAATATATTACATTTTCTAGAGCAATCAATAGAAACTATAAAAGAAAAACAATAAAAAAGTCAAAAAATGTTCAAACAACTCATGGGAATACAAGTCAAAGAAATAAGAAACCAAAAACGAAAGAAAGAAGGGAGGGAAGGAGGAGGAAGGAAGAGAGGGAGAGAAAGGAGGAAAGAGGAAGAGGAAGGAAGGAAGGAAGGAAGGAAGGAAGGAAGGAAGGAAGGAAGGAAGGAAGGAAGGAAGGAAGGAAGGAGATAAAAGAAAGTGAAAACAATAAATCTAAGCGTGGACATGGAAACACTTAACAAAATATTCATAACTAAAATTTATCAAGGAAGCAACAGTCCACAACCAAGTGGGATTTGTTTCAGGAACACAGAGTAGATATTTGAAAACCAATGTAATTCATCATTTATACAAGTTACAGAAGAAAATCAAATGATCCTATCAATTTATGTATTGACACCAAAAATATATTTTTAATAATTCAGAGAATGATGAAAAGACAGAAACTTGCTCAACATAAAATACAACATAAAATCTAAAGCTAAGGTACTTAACAATGAAAACTGACTGCTTTACAAATAGAAAAAAATCAAAGAGAGTATCATTATTTATATAGCTCCAAAGCTGAAATAACCAGAACATTCTACAATATATAACAGCTAGACAAAGAGACATACAGACATCACAGAACGCGGCTTAATAATTAACTGAAGGCTGGGGAGACTATTGAATAGGAAATACTATTGACATTTAGAACGTGTTCACATGCATTAATGCTAAATGGAACAAAAGAATCTCAAAATGTCAGTAAGGGGATGTTTTGTGAATGAAACAGTACTTATGTGGCTTTTTGAGGTGTAAGAACGAGGTGGTTAATGTGCTGTCTCTCTAGAAAGGGAGCATCAAAGTGATCATTGGGGAACCCTCAACCACAGCCCAAAACTGTTCATGGAAAATTCTGAAAATAAAATTTTAAAAAAATCCCATAAGTTTTTAATTTCTGATCCGAGTCATGTGACTAAGCAGGGTACTTTCTTACCCTGTCCCATCCAGGAAGTAACTCACCCTTAGCCTCCACATTCTACCTACAGCCTTGTCTGTGGCCAAAGAGAGACTTCATTACATGCAGAATATTGCTAATATGTTATATTATTAGCTATTATAATTACTAATCTTTTGTTTTGCTAAATTTATATATTAAGCTCTAAATATGCATATGATGATAAATGTTATAATGTAGTTAGATAATGTCTGTGCATACAGAAACAGGAGGGCGCTGCTACAGAAGCCATGTCTTTGCTGTCTTTCTGCCTCTGGATACACGTTGTAAACACTGCAAAGAGCCAGTGGAGGGCACACATATGTTCTCGCGGTCCTGGGCTAGCAACTTCCTACAGATCAATGGTGACTTCAGTGTGAAAATGAAGGAGGTTCTGCCGCCTTGCAGGCAGCCGTTCCCCAAGCCTGAAGGTGTTTGATGAAGGGCTGAGTGTGTCAACAAGCTGAAGGAGGAACACTGGTTCAGCGAGAAGTTACACAGAAAGCACACCAGATTCCAAATCAGTCTGACAGCCAATTATTCTGTTAGTGAAAAATGACAATTGAATATGATGGTCTTGGCTAGAAGGAATCAAAAGGCTCAGCTCTTAAAGTAAGATTTTTTTCAATACAAACTAGGCCAATAGTATGTTTGTATTTTAAACATTGAGAGAAAAAGTGTGATTACCTTATTTATAACTGTTTTCCTATAATCTTTAAACTTAGGCAAAAGCTTATTCAAAACATTTTATCATTAGTTTTCATTAGGTTAATAAAAATTTGAAACTTAAGTCATGTAGTGCACCAAGACATTCTTCAACTCATTTTTAACAATAATTTAAAAAAATACAGCATATTATGACATGTTTCATATCTGGAGCTAAAGCACCTAGGTTATTGGCATGGCTTTGTCCTTCATTCGTTTTGTGATTCAGCAAGTCACTTAACATATTGCGTCTCATTTTCTCATTTACTTGAAAGGAAATTAATTGCTAATTCTTGCAGATTGTTGAGAGGTTGAAATAGGGTAATAATCACAAAGATAGCTTGCAAACTATAGTACTATCATCTTCCCTATGAATGAAAGTAAGCATGTTCTATTTTCCTCCTAGGTCTCACGTCCATAGTTCATCCTCTTCAATTTCTTGGGGAAAATGCTGTATTTTCCTAACATATGTTCCATTCAACACAGGTTCTGCAAAATGTGAGTGGCTTCATTAATTTGCAGGGCCCCAGGTAAAATAGTATGGGAAAACTCCAAACTGAATATATTTACACAGATTCCTTGAGTGCAGAGTTAGGGTCATCTTTCTCAGATCACAAAGACCATGTGCTGTCCTGAGAGGATCACACCATGATTTTCACACACTCAATGAGACACAGAAGCCTCTGATAATGTGTCCCAGAAACAGTATTTTGAGAATTGATGCTAAAACTTTTCTGTGGGGTCAATTTATCACACAGGGGAATTCCCACATAAACCCAATAATAAAGTTATTTTTTATAAATAATAATATAATTTTTATAAATAAATAGTTTCTTCAACAATACAGGAGATACTATCTATCTAGGGAAATTGTTTAATAACTATACTCCATGGCAAAGCTCCCAGGCTACTAGAACGTGGCCGAGGAATGACTGTAAGGTGGTTTTCATATTCCCTATCTCATAGTCTTGCTCTTTTTATAGGACCTGGCATTTGCTCCAAAGGTGGCAGGATATCACTCTATATCAAGGTGCTATCACCTTGCTTATAGACAGTCTCTTTGCTGGCTCACTAAGTAGCTGTGATGGAGAGCCAAACAGAAAGGACCTGCCAGCAGCCTTCAGGAACTGTGATCACACAACACTCAACAACAGTGGCTCTGTGATACGTCATCACAAAGGAAGAAATGCTACCGTGAAGACAACAAACACCTGATGTCAAGAAGTATATTTTGGGGGCGGGAAGGATGACGCAGCACGAGCTACTCTTCCAGAGGACTCGAGTTTGATTCCCAGCACCCACACAGGACTCAGAATGGTCTGCAGCTGCAGTTCCAGAGAAACCACGTCCTCTGGTTCTGCCTCCACCGTACATGCATGTGTCATATAGATATACATGCAAACAAAGCAAAACAAGACAAGACACATAAAATAACATTTTAAAGGAAGTTTCAGGGGCGGTGGTGGCGCACGCCTTTAATCCCAGCACTCGGGAGGCAGAGGCAGGCGGATCTCTGTGAGTTCGAGGCCAGCCTGGTCTACAAAGGGAGTTCCAGGACAGGAACCAAAGCTACAGAGAAACCCTGTCTCGAAAAACCAAAAAAAAAAAAAAAAAAAAAAAAAAAAAGCCGGGCGGTGGTGGCGCACGCCTTTAATCCCAGCACTTGGGAGGCAGAGGTAGGCGGATCTCTGTGAGTTCGAGACCAGCCTGGTCTACAAGAGCTAGTTCCAGGACAGGCTCCATAGCCACAGAGAAACCCTGTCTCGAAAAACCAAAAAAAAAAAAAAAAAAAAAAGGAAGTTTCAGGCCAGATGGTAGTGGCATACGCCTTCAGTCCCAGCGTTTGGGAGGCAAAGGCAGGCAGATCTCTGTGAGTCTGAAGCCAGACTGGTCTACAGAGTGAGATTTAAGACAGCCAGGGTAACAGAGTAAAACCCATAATAGGTATCTATACTTTGTAAAAACGTGATACAGTGATTTTATAATACTGTCTAATAAAAGGGCAGCATAATTCATTATATCTATGTAGCTTCAGTATGAGTGAGTTCTGTTTATTTAAAAGTAAAAGTTCAGAACTAATACTACAACTGATAAAAGTACTTAGCATAAAATTACTTGTCAACAAAGTTAATACACATGGCAAAAATCTTTGATTTTTAAAAGTTTTTCTCTAGAAAATAGCTCTCCAGAAAAGGAAAGTTGTTATTATTAAAACTTCCACAAACAGCTTTGAGTCCACATGGTTTAGAATGCTTTACATGTTTAATTAGCTCAAGTATCATAAAGTAACATTTGCTTGAATCTATTAATATATACAGACTTTTTAGTAGCCTGTGTTTTGTGAGTATTTATAGTCAATGAACTAAAGTCTGTAAGCAATAGAGATTGTGCAGGAGGGTAAATCTCACAATTGATAATGACACCTAAGCTGGGACTGATATAAAGGTAACTGTTGGAATTTGACATTTATGTTTAAAAACACCTGCTTCTTTCTGAAAGGGGACCTCTTCTCCAGAATTTACAATCTTTTCAACTTTACTAACACTAGTTTTTAAAAAAGGTTAAGTATATTTTGCTTACTTTAAAAAACCCCTAATAAGTAAAAGAAGCATTTCACAATTTATGGCTTAGGAAACTACCATATGCATTAACTCTTGAACTTGCTAACCTAATCTTAACTCGAAGAAGAAGGAGAAGGAGAAGGAGAAGGAGAAGGAGAAGGAGAAGGAGAAGGAGAAGGAGAAGGAGAAGGAGAAGGAGAAGGAGAAGAAGAAGAAGAAGAAGAAGAAGAAGAAGAAGAAGAAGAAGAAGAAGAAGAAGAAGAAGAAGAAGAAAACCTTTAGCAACCATCTAAAAAACAAACTTAAGTCTTGGAATGCAAAGGAAGCTGAGCAGTCCACACTGAATATAAGTGCTTCAAAGGGCATCCTTGTACAGTTGGGGAAATGATTAAGGGTGTAATTGCATAAAGAAGTTGGAAATGTGCCACACTGTGATTAAAATAAATTTTAAAATAAAAGCATAGCATCTACAAGACACCAGTTAGCAATCAAACACTACTCCTAATCCTGATCGAGGTCTAGATCAGAGTGGTCTAGAGCTAGAAACCTGAAGCAAATAAGTCCCAAAGTCTAACACAGGGAAGGGAGCTGGGCAGAGCCCCGAGCATGGAAGAGACCTCTCTATCTGAAGATTCCAACCCCACAAGAAACAACTGAGACTGAGATTGGATTTGGTTATACCTGCCATGAGCACATACTGGCCTACACCCTTATTGTCCACCATAAAACAGTGTAACATCGTGTGCAGACACACACACTGAATGTTAATACCATGTGCATTCATGTCCACGGTATGTTTTAAGATTTAAGAGGGACAAGATGGCGTGCACATGTTACATGCAAATGCTGGCATTTTAGATAAAGAACTTAAATTTTCACAGTAAGGTCTGGGGGTGGGGGTCATAGAATAACTGCTTGCAGAATCAAGGAATGATTATGTATTTTGATGTTGTTAGACTATAGAGCATGCGTACACATATGCATGCACACACATATACAAACACATATAATGGAAGTGTTACAGAACCACTCTCCTGATCTGTGAGTTAGTCTGATATTTTTGCTCTGCTCCACTTTTTAAAAAATTTTTTAAAAAATATTTATTAGTTGTGACCATTTCCATATGGAGAAGGGAAGTGGAAAGACAGGGAAGGGAAGTGGTGAATGAAGGAGTAGGTTCTGTTCCATAGAGGGTGGCTGCAGTCTCTAGACAAATCTATGGTGTCACAAGTGGGCTGCAGTGTTAGCGGCACCTCGGAAGCAGAGGTCAGTAAGACAATCTCAAAAACCACAGTTATCCAGGCCCAGCTATCAATGGTGATGTTTAGAGAAGAAAATAAAAATAACAAAGCAAAGGGTACATTATAAAGTTTATGAACAACATTCCAAACTTTGAGAATAACATTAAATCGATAAATTCAGAGACACTATAGCATCAGCATTAATAATTTATCTCAATCAGTTTTTGGTTAACTAGATGAACACAAATCCAGTAGATAATTAATTTAACATTCTGAATGGTAAGTAAATCACATTGAACTAAAAAAAATAAGTGTTATAAGACAAATTGTGCACAGAAAAGAATCAGTGTATAGAATAAATGACTCTTCGGAAGACTATGTATCTAGTAATTTTATTCTTAATTTCTTGAGGTGAGAAAGAATGCTATTTACCTCTACATTCTCCACTGGGTCCAATCCAACACCTTCTAAATAATAGGCACGGAAAAAGTTCTTGGCAGAAAAATGAGAAATAGATGCTTTACATTTACTGAAGCATTGAATTATATCTCAAAAGTCTACCTCACCAATTAAAAATAAACAGTTAAACGCAGGGCAGACCCTGGAAGAGCTGAAATCAACACAATCCACATAACCATGGTTACATTTTCACTATGATCACTGGAGAATCCTCTTGTAGAATTCTTGACTACCACAGAACATAAAATAAGCAATCTAAAACTATTAGTTACTTACTAGTTATCCATTGTGCGTATGTTTGGATAGTTTCACTTTATTTCTTTAGTAATCAAATTACAAAAAAATGCTATTATTCTTATTCACAGATTTATAGATAAGGACTTAGACCTAAGAGGTTTAGATCTATTTATTCTAATATATATATAGTTGTCTTGCCTGAATGTATCTATGTACATCACGTGTATGCCTCGTGCCGGCAGAGGCCAGAAGAGGGCATAAGATAGCCTAGCTCTGATTTTCAAAGGCTTGTAAGCCACCAATGGGTGATGAGAACAGACTTGGGTCCTCTGTGGGAACAGCTGAGCATCTCTCCAGCCCCGACACAGAGTGTTTTAAAAAGCAGAAAAAGATTGTATTCTAAGTGAAGGACACAACCAAGACTGAACTCTTAGACTAAACTAGGGATATACTTTCTCTTTAATATCCCTTTCACTTTTGAGCAAATAATTAAAAAATCACTAATGGGTTAAACTTAATAACATGACTTAACAAAATACGCTAATCAAAATGACAATGAGTCTAAATATGGGTGAAATTCTATGTATTTAAAATAGTGTAGTCTAACCTAAGTAGCGAATAAATGTCAAAAGAATTTCTGTATTAATAAAGTCTAGGAAGCAAAAAACAGTTAAGCTAAAAGGAAAGCAAGTTTTTTTAAAAAAATAAAAATCAAGACTTGTTTTGAACTGAAAGATGAATATCATTAAAACAGCAAGAAGTAGCTTCTATGTGGGAGACACATACCAAGGCTTGGGAAGAAGCCTTTTTTCTGCAATGACAGAGTTTACGTTACATATACATTATTAGACAAAAATAAATAAATTATACTACTTGGCCCAAACTTGCTTTGCAAAGATAAGAGTTGGTATTATTTTTTTAAAAAAAAATGAAACGCAACAGGTAAATAAATACAACGAGCAGACTAGCTGTGATGTCAGACTAGCTGTGATGTCAGACTAGCTGTGATGTGAAACAGTCTTTGGAACTTGTTACCCTGGGCGGCAAAACCAAGGATGGCTCTCTTTGGAGATTTTCCTGATTCTCATCAGAATCACAGCTTCACAAAAGTTTCTGAGAAAAAAAAAAAATGTGTTCCGAGGCTGCTAATAAACCCCTCTGGTTATTGGGGAATGCCATGCATCTGCTGACAGCACGGATGACGATGCATTAAGATCTTGGATTATGTTTATAAAGTGCTTACTTCTCCATCTGATACTTTTCATGAATAAAAACATCACTATAATGACACAATGTCAAGAGAGGATACAGGCATCTTCTCAGAGATGTCCAGCCTCAACATTTCTTCCCACTACTCTACTGTTAAGAACCATGCAACAGGAAAAGCTAATTACTTCTGTTTCTTCTACTGAACTTGAAAGTATGGTTGTGCCTATGAGGTGTCTATTAGCAGAAATCGTACTTTGCAAAACAAACTGTTAGGTAAGCAATAAGTAGGGCCCTGTAGAGAGAAGTTAGAAGACAGCATAGTGTGACAGGAAGTTTCTTCCTATGTATGATGCGTGTTGAACTTGTGCTCATCTGTATTATGTATAAGTTTAACAAGCACAGAGTTAATTTATGGGAGTTTTAATGTCACTGCTTTAGAACCATAGTACATAATAGCCCTGCATGTTGTCACCTAGACTCTTCCAGGCTCTACAGTGAAGCATCTCTGTGAGTTTTGGTAAAATATGTTCTTGTTTGGTAAATGAAGATGTTATATTTTAGCAAAGAATAAGCAAACTAGAGGGAATAGGAACCAAACCACCAAAAACAAGCTTTCATAATAAATACCCTAAAAATGTGGAAAATCACCATTATTAAATATACTTAAAGCATGTTTTTCAATGAAACTGAAATTTCTACATATTCTTTAATGAAACTGACTGAGACCTACAGTTCTCTTTAGAAGTCACACTTCTATTAACTCAGTTCTCTCAAGGACCACAACTGAAAGTAACAATTATGAAATGAGTTGTATCATAATTTTTCCATTGTATGTGTATTTCCCAGACACATTTGTTTAAAATTTCATGTCCTCTTTTGCACAGTAGTGCTTTTAGACAGTATTATTCATGGCTTTCTAAAATACTACATCAAGTCCACTGATCTGTCCATTTTTCTAGCAAGCCACACTTGGAATTACTTTACTTGGTTTGTGTCTAGTCAAGTGACGTCTCCCTACAACACCTGGCTATTTTCCTACAGCTGTTAGCTTTATAAAACAGGGCACTGGAAACCCCAGGTGAGACTGCGGCTGCGATCAACCTCATGACACAGCCCGGTACATTTCACTGTAGTATTTAGTCTTGCTGCATAGTAAGAGGAAAGAATTTCTTTTCTTTCTTTGTTATGAGGAAAATTTTATCATATTTCCTGCAATTACCATCATGTTTTTTGATAATTATTTTTAATCACATTTTCTAGTTTTAGTTATAGGTAAAAACTACTTTTGATTTGTATTTTCTAATTACTTATGCTACAGTATAAAATCACTATATAAATTTTATATGACTTATAATTTTATATGACCTGGATTCCTCTACTTATTACTGTTGATTATTCTAAAAAAGAAAAGGACAATCCGCTAAACATCACGACATAACTGGAAGGAAGGAAAAGCAGAAGTTGACATGAATAATTCATGTCAGATACTCACCAATCTAATATACTTCATTATATACCAAAATAAATTCCAGGGAAAAAAATTAATGGTTAAAAATAATGTTAAGGGGAACATATATATCTAATTACTTAATAGATTTTGGATACGAATAAAAAGTGTCTAAGGATGGGCATACTATCAACAAAGGAAACTCAACTGTAGCTGTACTAAGCATGCTATCTCCAAATGATCAAAGGAAATTAATAGACAACCATCCAAACAGAAAATAAATTTAACAAAATAACAGATAATTAGAGACAAATTCTAATACAAAAAACAACTTATAAATTAATAAGAGAAAACTAGAAAATCCAGAAGAAGTAGATAGGAAGAATTAAGGGATGAAGAGATGACTCATATCACAATAAAATTAGATAAAATTCAGATAATGAGAGGTGGTATTTGTGTGGCCCATTCGGGAGACAAAAATTGGGTGATATAAAACAAAAAGTTCAAGCACATGTGAAAATAGCACAGAAAATGCTAAGAACCTTTCTGGAAAGCAAATATAAAATATGAATTAAAGTATAAAATCAAAAATTCACACACACACACACATAGAGAGAGAGAGGCAGGCAAAAATTATAAGTAAAGAAGATCAAGACAATATTGTTTACATAACATTTAGAATAAATTTCTATACCTCAAACAAGTAAATATCATGATATATTCTTATGATAGAACAAAGTGCAGTCATTTAAGTTTCTAAAGAATATTAAATGACTTGAAAATAAGACTATATGGCAGCAATTGAAAAACACGAAGCTATTTAGAGTATGATACTATTTTTAAATCTGAAAACTCTACATTCAGAGAAAAGGGGCTGAAACCTAGGGACAACAGCAGTTCTTTCTTAGGAAAGGGGTAAGGTGCTGTTTCATTCTTTAAAATACCTTGAGCAATGTTACGAGTGTTCTATCATGAACACATTTCTACTTTTATAAATAACACAAAAGCTGTTACTTTTCAAGCTAGAACTAATAAGTTTGTGTACATATGCCTTCTAATAACGCAAGGATGCCTTCACGAAACTCAAGAAGGCGTTTTAAAAACGACCTTTTTATACAAGGATAACAAGGCACGCTGTTCTTGTAGGATTTTTCTCACATGGCCAACGCCTTTAAAATACTTGAATAAGCAGAACTAGCTCCGGAAGGAAGGCTCACTCTGCAGGGCACGCGTGGCAGAGCTTACCTTTCTCACTCACGCTCTCGCTCTCGATCTCAACATCGTCACAACTCGTGTACTCTGGTGTGGACGCCAGTTCCTCCTCGGAGCTGCTCAGCGAAACTTGGCGCATTTTACCTCCTTTCTTGGATTTATGAGGCTTTGGTGGCGGGGGCCTCACTGACTCCGACTGGTCTGAACTCAGAGAATCATTCCTTAACATGGTTTCCATTTTTTCCCGTTTCGTTTTCCTGACGGCAGAGCTGGGATCTAAGTGGTGCTGTTTCCGCAGAGAGTCGGCGCGCCGCATGTCCAGTCTATCGACCGGTATAGGGCTCCGCCGGGGAGTGGGGGGGCTATGATTTGTGGTCCTTTGTGGATAAGCACTGTGTCCCTGAGCCTCTCGAGTTCTTTCCATTGAATAGGATCGTTGATCTTCCATCGCAGCTCTCCGTTCAGAGACAGATCTTTGCCTTGATGATCGATCCATCCTTAGCAGAGAAATCCTAGAATCTTCTAGTTCAGCATTTGCCAAAGACACATCACTGTGCCTTCTCTCGTGTCGTGCTCGGGACACTTCCGCGTGGATCCGCATTTGTTCTTCATAGGGCTGAGGCTTTACGGGATACCGGGCCAGATTCGGATCGCTTCTGTAGCGCGCCTGGTACTCCTCCTCCCTCCTCTGTCTTTCATACTCGTCTCGGCTCTCCACATCCTCGTCATCCACAAGATACTCTTTGGAATGTCTATGGCCTCTCCTGGTAGAATCCCTATAATTTAAATGATCAGGTTCTTCATAAAACTGAGGTTCACGTTGAGATTGTCTATCAGCATAATCTGATGGCGATCTAGGCATTGTGCTGTCTGAAGGGACATACTGTGAATACTCCTCTCTCTCTTCACTTTGGTCGTATCTTCGATTTTGATCCCTGGACACTGATGGACTTCTTTTCCTAGAAACCAGAGAAAAAGACAATGAGATGACATTTTAGCAAGTTACACTTCACAGGTTCACTGACAGGTGGATGCATATATTTAGGTAGACAGATCATTTTGTCTTTTGTCTTGTGAAAACATAGGTTTAAAATACTATAATATTATAATATTAACCTACACAACAAGCTGGGCGGTGGTGGCGCATGCCTTTAATCCCAGCACTTGGGAGGCAGAGGCAGGCAGATCTCTGTGAGTTCGAGGCCAGCCTGGTCTACAAGAGCTAGTTCCAGGACAGGAACCAAAAAAGTTACGGAGAAACCCTGTCTCGAAAATACAAAAAAAAAAAAAAAAAAAAAACACCTACAACACCGTGTTTGTGTGCCTGGGTATGCAGATGTGGCGTGCAAGCAAGTACATAGTATAGAACAGTCAGTTTACTCTGGGCATTATTTTTATACAAATGACTAAAGAAAAAACCCATGATGATAAGTGTATATCATGAAAATTATACTGTAGATACAGGATTTGAATTTCTTAGTTATACTTATTGCACCTAATCTCGGAGAGTCTGTATTTTCAAATAAGAGACTTGGATTATACACTTAACAGATTCTTTTAGTTGCACACTGAATCATTGATTAGGAACATGTAAATGAATACATTATTATCCCCAATTATCATCATGCAGAATGATCCTAAGGAAGTACAATCTTATAACATCAATACCAAAGCTTCATCAAGCTAATTTGTTTAACAAAAGCTTTAAGTATTATGGATTTCCAGCAGAATATTATCAAATCATGCTTAAAACAATTTGTTCCTACCTTGAGGAAACAATATGAAAGTTTTGAAAATAAGTATAAGGTAAATAATCTTAACAGAGGATCCTAACTGCAAACAACAAATAAAAAAAAAATTACCTCCCATTATAGAATTCAGTTCCCAAAGAAAGATAAACAGTCAGTCCTTGGCTAAAACAGCTGTTTTTCTAATCATTCTATAGGAAACATAAATTCAATATTAAACTAGTAATCACTTTGTTGTAGAGATTATAAAATATCCCTAAGGCATCTGAATCATGGTATATATGCTCCTTTCTATTGGACTTAAGTAAGGTGGAATAGTGGTTGAAATCTGAAATTGGGAGCATTATTGGTCCTGATGCTTAAAATAAAACTTGAAGTATTACAGTACACTTTAGTATATTAAAACTCTACCACAAGTCAGGTAACATTCAATTGTAAGATTCTTGAAAGTAAATAATCTACTATCAGTTACTCTGACATATTAATTTTGGGAAAAGAAAATATCTACTAAGTACATCATGAATCATTTCATACATACTGTCTTTTAAATTTTAAAATTTCAGGAACTAAAGAAACTCCATCAAAATTCAAATATGCCTAATCTGGACACTGGTGTCTAGACTGAACAGACATGTCTAATCTGGACACTGGTGTCCAGTCTGCACAAGTATGTCTAATCTGCACATTGGTGTCGAGACTGCACAGATATGTCTAATCTGGACGTTGCCTGCACAAAGGCTTATGAAATAAGCCTTAGTTTCTGTTATTCTCAGGAAAAAATGACAAGCAAAATAAATGATAATGTGTATGTTTCTCTAAAAGGGTAATAAAGCATATAATAACATTCAACCATAAATCATAATTTAAAGCAATTCACCTAGGAAGTTCTGAGTTAATCATTCAAAGATTCTGAGAAATTAAGAACCAAAAGTACACTTTTTTCCCAATTTTCCACTTCCATCTGTTTATTCCTATTTCCTGATATCATCATATCAGCACATACTTAAATTCCCTGTTTCTACTCAGCTACTTCTCAGTATTAAGCCTGTATGACCGTATTAAAGTAAAGTCAGCCCTCTAACAGGAAAACACATCTGAGAGATCCTATGTCTACCTGCCGCACAGTGCAGCATTTCTGTCTCGGTTGCTGAGAATTGCTAGTCAGGCAGACAAACTTCCCAGCCTATTTCTAAATACTCTGTTGTACAATGCGCCTGATGTTCCGTTATAAATCTTTATCTAACTATGCATGATAATTTGAGTAAGAAATATGTTAACTATTTAAAACTTTATGTCTGGAAAACCATGGTGATGGATGAGAAAAATGCCAAAAAATATATTTTTTCAAATTCGTTACTTTTCTAATATCCCAGAGGCAGTTTCAGTTTATATATTGCATATTAATTTTTCCTGCTATTATTACAATTTCCATTGGCTTTCTTCACTGGCTTGTGGTAATGATACCAGAATAATACTGACCATATTTACCAGTTAATATCAAATCTCTGAAAATAGGGCAGAAGACATATGAAAACATTTATAAGGATAATAATGCATGAAAAGATAAGTCTTAATATAATTTTAACTCTTAACTAATGATATAGAAAACTTTTAAGAATCTTAGTGACACTGAATGTCATTATATAAATTTGAATTTTACAGTACAACAACTTAGCACTAGCTATATATTCCAATAAAAAATCTTATTGGTAAAGATCATTTAATAACTATTTTATTAAAAAATATATTGAGTCACATTAAAAAATAAAAAACAAGAAACTACCATCATTTTACATTCAATAACTGTCATTTTAAAATAAAAGACTATGCATGAAAAATTCCAAAATTTGAAACGATACCTCCATCTTTTTAAATGCTTTATGAAACATGGATTTTGCAAATTTGAATGAAAATAATACTTCACGAATACAATTTTAAAGCTGACTATATAGTTTAGATCAAATATTGCAAAGTCAAAATTCAAAGCTCTTAAACTAGGGCACATCATGAATCTGTGACCATGTGGAACATGCAGTATACACGTCCCGTGCATACAGCTCCTCTTCTAAAAGCGGAACAAGTCGATTTATATTTGTAAAAAGCATGAAAAATGTTTACACATCACAATAATATTTAGCATTTTTATTTTTACCTTAGTTCTACCAATGCACATCTGTCGGGCAAGAGTCATCAGGCTGACGAAAACACATCAATATTACGCCAGGCAGTGCTTTCTCTTAATCCTTCCAGCCCCAGCAAAATCCCAGGAGCCATCCTTAATCAGATGGCTTGAAAGACTCTTGGCTTGCGATCATTTTATTACAAACCTCAACTACTGAAAGTTAAGCAGCATTCACTCAAGGAGGAAGCCACAAAACACTGCAGCGAGGGACGCGAAAGGCCAGGTTATTTTGACGCTGTCTCTGTGCGGCTGTATATAGCTGCAGGTCAAGTGAGAATGTACCCTGAGGAGGATTACGGTACTTAGCTGATTATGGCTTCACAACACTGAGCCAAAGACAATCTGGATTCAAGGCATTTCTGGTCGCTATACTAAATACTGGAGCGCTACAAATTTACAAACCACTTCCCTTACAGAAATTATACTCCTTTGAAAATGACAGAATTCGGTGTCATTAAAACTGATTAATAATTCTGCTCTTTAGCTTTTATCACGAAACAAGCCCATTCTGTAACTTTTTTTCGGTGTTTAACTATGTTTTTAATCTAAAAAGACAATGTTACCCCAAAAAATTTAAAAAGGAACACGTGTTATGGAAATTCATAATTTTAAGAAAAAGTACTGTGCGAACTAAGAAGCTGGTTAGACACTGAGTATAAATCCAATTTGGTTCTTTTAACGTATAATCTAAACATGGCCCATCTCATTGTCTGAAATCTTTTACCTCCCAAAATAAAGACAAAACAGTAGTTTCCTTACAGTCAAAACCTAGTTATTTAAAAGCTAACATTATACTTTTGAAAAATTGCATCTAAACCATTCCAAATGACTTCTATAAAATATGAATAAGGCGATGTTTGAGGTCTGAGTAAAGAGACAGGACAGTTATGCTCTCAATCATTCGGTTTAAACGACAGTCTAGGGATATGTGGTAACACAATTCTTCATCTCCATTATCATCTACAAAATTTTCTTCTAGAATTAAGTTAGGTCTCTCTACATAAGCCTGGATGTCCTGGAATTCACTATGTAGATCAAGCTGGAACTCACAGAGATCAACCTGCCTCTACCTCTCTAGGATTTGAATTAAATGTGTGCCAACACACCCATCAAGAGTCGTTTTTAAAAACCTGTAAGAAGTCTAAGATCTGTAGAATTTTCCAAAAGAAAAGAATAAAAGTTCAATAGAATTATTTTTCAAAAGAATGTTAACTAATGATAAAATACAACCAAACTGAGTACACAGCTCATATCAAATAAAACAACCAATTTCCCCAAAGTATATTTTGCTTCTTCCAAATTTTAAAGCCTAGAAAATTTCAGTCATTCCAATCGACAGCTTACTATCAAACTCCCTTCTTATTTACTATATCTTCCACCCTCCTTTTCTTACTTTCCTCTTTAGGCAAATCAGGTAGGGTTTCACTGTGTAGCCTAGGAGTCCTGCCCTCCCTTCCTGACCCCTCCACACCAGGACACAAAGTGCTGGGCACCCCAGCCCTCCTTTAGAGACACTCTTCAAGTCTTTGCCCTGCTCTGGATTTCTCAAGAAGGCGGGGCCTGACCACCCTATTAAGCAAGTCAACTGCATCTTCTGTACAGGTTCTCAGTTAAGCTGCTCATCTTTTCATGTCTTTAGTCACTTGCAGTCATCTAATTATGACAATTAAAAAACTATGACATTTCAGAAATGACATACTTATCATCTGTCTTCATATACTAAAGCATGAATTTTACTAGTAGAGATTGTCGTTTTGGTCAGGATATCCCAATACCAAAAATACACAAAATATTCAATATTTACTAAGTAAAATAAGTATAGGGACATTTCATACTATGGTAAAATAAATATACTATGTAATTAATAGCTTATCTAAAATATAATTTTTGCAATTTTCTCTATTTGTATCTTGTCTTAAAAATACACTCATAACTTTCTAAGATACTACTCTATGGTAGCAAAAGATGTCACAAGTGTGCCTTCAATGAGTAAATCTCAAACATATAAACCTCTTTTGTTTTTTAAGTGATTTTAAAATTTGTATTTATTTTTATTTCTCCCGCATTAGAGTTTTTGCCTTCATGTCTGTGTGAGGTTGATGGATCCCCTGGAACTGGAGTTACAGACAGTTGTGAGCTGCAATGTGGGTGCTGGGAACAGAAACTGTGATGTCTGGAAGAGCAGCCAGTGCTCTACAACGCTGAGTCATCTCTCCAGCCCAACACCAACCTCTTAAGTCTCCCAGCTAATGAAAATACTTTGTTCTAGTTTGTTGTATTTTAGGAGCAATTTGAGGGTTTGACTGGCTCCGATTTGTAGAACAAACTGTATCGCTTGAGACAAGAAAGGAAGAATTAAAGAAAAAATTTTTTTTCTTGAGAAGAAAATGTAAGCATCTTCAAAAACTAAAATTCAGAAGAGCGACAGTCCAAAGAAAACCTTTGCTAGACAGTTTCTCCTAAAGACAGCTCAGTGCAAACTATGGAGAGTTGTTTGGAATACTACCAGCTCATTCTCAAGACAGATGGAACATATTTTATCTAAACGTGGAGAGCTGAGTACAGTGGTCCACCCTGAAATCCCAGCACCTAGAAAACTAAAACATTAAATAATTATAAAAATAAATTCGAAACCTTCAAAAGTACTTTCACATGACTCCTGGATTTTACCGCACAAGAAAGAGACCCATTGTGCATGATACATATATCTGAAAACAAAGCTAAAAACTGACACCAACTGTCCCTGCATGACGCATATTCTGGTCTGACTCCATGAAGACAACTTCAGCACTGTCTTCGGCTAACAGAATGTTCGCTCTCTCACGGAGAAAACAGCGCCTAAGGTCTGGGCGTCAGCAGGATACGTGGGCTGCCCCTTAGCTGTCTCGAGCAATCTCATTGCTGCGTCTGCAATTACTCAGCCTCACTGCTTGCCTACAAAGAGTCTTTGAAAGACAGATGCTTTTCTCCTTAGCCCTTAAAATCAGAAAAATAATACAAATTGAACTCTAGGTGATTGTGTTCAAACACGGACAAAAGTCATCTATATCTTGGGATACCATCATTTTTTTCTACAGCACCATTCTCAAAAAGCACAAAATCTACATATTTGTACTACTGATACATTATAATAGAGACAGAAATTTCAAGAGGTATTTTTAAATATATATTTCAAAGAAGAAATATTTTAATCCATGTATCAAATCTTCCATATAATATTTCTTTTTAACAATTTTGCTTTTAAAAAAAAATTCTCCTCAATAAAATTTTCTTATCCTCTTGCCAGTGATTTCCCCACATCCTCTACAAACCCTTCTTCCGGAGACATAGTGAAACATAAGTGAGAAAGAACAAGATGCCGGTGGTGATTTCCCCACATCCTCTACAAACCCTTCTTCTGGAGACACAGGGAAACATAAGTGAGAAAGAACAAGATGCCAGTGATTTCCCCACATTCCTCTACAAACCCTTCTTCCGGAGACACAGGGAAACATAAGTGAGAAAGAACAAGATGCCGGTGGTGATTTCCCCACATCCTCTACAAACCCTTCTTCCGGAGACACAGGGAAACATAAGTGAGAAAGAACAAGATGCCAGTTATTTCCCCACATCCTCTACAAACCCTTCTTCCGGAGACACAGGGAAACATAAGTGAGAACGAACAAGATGCCAGTGATTTCCCCACATTCCTCTACAAACCCTTCTTCCGGAGACACAGGGAAACATAAGTGAGAAAGAACAAGATGCCAGTGATTTCCCCACATCCTCTACAAACCCTTCTTCCAGAGACATAATGAAATATAAGTGAGAAAGAACAAGATGCCAGTAGTGGCAGCACACACCTTTAATTCCAGAGGCAGAAGCAGGAGAATTTCTGTGCGTTCCAGGCCAGTCTGGTCTACAGGGTTAGTTCCAAGATACCCAGGGCTGCTATAAAGTGAAACCCTTAGGGCCTGGAGAGATGGCTCAGTGATTAAGAGCACTAGCTGCTCTTCCAGAGGTCCTGAGTTCAATTCCCAGAACCCACACGGCAGCTCACAGTCATCTATAGTGGGATCCGACACCCTCTTCTGACATGTATAAATGCAAGTAGAGCACACATGCATAAAATACATGAACAAAATCCCTGTCTTAAAAAACCAAAAGACAAAACAAACAAAAAAGGGAGGAAGGGAGGGAGGGAGGGAGGGAGGGAGGGAGGGAGGGAGGGAGGGAGGGAGGGAGGGAGGGAGGGCTGTTTGTTAGCACTAGGCCCCAAATGAAATTATGACCCAAAAAAAGGACAATGGTGGTTCTGGGTCCAGCGAAAGAAGACTGTTAAAATTCAACAAGCATTTCTGCATGACCGGATGATATTTAAAATGTACTATTCTTTTCTAAACGCTCCATCAAAAGAGAGCATCAACTAAACAGCATGTCTGAGGTTCTGAGGATTAAGTAGCAAGTTAAATAGCGGGATTACATGGTCTTCTCAACATGGACACAATCTTTAACATAAAGTCCTCTAGAAGAATTATAGGACTTTATAGCTATATGACACTATTTCATTAGCAAGTTTAAAAGTAACTGAAAGGAAATAATAACTATTGCTCAGCCAATCAAAACCCTGGAAAAAGAGGAATGGTTGCTCAGAAATCCCCATTATTCATCCTGAGACTTCATTAGCTCGAAAAATATCTGAGACAGCCTGACATTTAACAGGGGGACAGTCACTGAGAAGGGAAGAGAATAAAGTAGAAAAAAATAATTCCTTATCACTCCCTGAGAGCTATTGAGTTACACTGGTTTTTCCAAAGAACTGAGGTTGGGTGGGGGATGACACTTACAGTTTTAATTTAATAACACTTGGAGATTCCCAAGCTGCTGTGAATGTCTTCTAGCCCTCTTCCTACACACGTTGACTTGAGTTGCATGCTGCACAAACTTGAAGGGCACGTATGGAGACAGAACACATTGGAGACTGCGAGGGAATGTTCACATAATGACAGTAAGCAAATGGTGCGGGGTGCTGGGGGAGCTACTTCAGCCAATGGCCTTCGGAATGCTGGCCCACTTTGAGCATGGTCTTGGGTACTATATATGCAGACATAGGGGTGTGCACGAGCCCCTTGTCTGCTGGATGCAGTTAAGGTTCCCCACTCACACAGAAAACTGCTGATAACTACTTTTTTCGTGAGTCTACCCCCTAAATAAATAAACCTTTATTACATTGCAAACTGTGAACAGGCAGAAGAAAATGGAATGGATGCACTCTGGTCAAATCTGTAGAACCTGACGCAAACAAGGAAAAAGGAAACCAGGATAGCCGAAACAATCCTATACAATAAAGGAACTTGCGGAGGCATCACAAACCCTAACATCAAGCTCTATTACAGAGCTACAGCAATGAAAACAGCTTGGTACTGGCATAAAAACAGAGATGTTGACCAATGGGATCGAACTGAAGACCGGATATTAATCCACACACCTATGAACCCCTGATTTTTGACAAAGAAGCTAAAATTATACAATGGAAGAAAGAAAGCATCTTCAACAAATGTTGCTGGCATAACTGGATGTCAACCTGTAGAAGAATGAAAATAGATCCATATCTATCGCCATGCACAAAACTCAAGTCCAAATGGATTAAAGACCTCAATATAAATCTCACCACGTTGAACCTAAAAGAAGAGAAAGTGGGTAGTAGTCTTTAATGCATGGACACAGGAGACCACTTCCTAAATATAATCCCAGTAGCACAGACACTGAGAGCAACAATAAATAAATGGAACTTCTGGAAACTGAGAAGCTTCTGTAAAGCAAAGGACATAGTCAATAAGGCAAAAAAAAAAAAGCAGCCTACTGAATGGGAAAAGATCTTCACCAACCCCACATCAGACAAAGGACTGATCTCCAAAATATATAAAGAACTCAAGAAATTAGACATCAAAATTCTAAATAACCCAATTTAAAAATGGGGTACAGAATTAAACAGGGAATTCTCAACAGAAGAATCTCAAATGGCCAAAAGATACTTAAGAAAATGTTCAACATCCTTAGCCATCAAGGAAATGCATAATCAAAACAACTCTGAGATACCATCTTACACCTGTCAAAATAGCTAAGATCAAAAACACCAATGATAGCTTATGCTGGAGAGGATGTGGAGTAAGGGGACACTCATCCATTGTTTGTATGGAGGTTCCTCGGAAAATTGGGAATCAACCTACCTCAGGATCCAGCAAAAGCACTCTTGGGCATACCCCCAAAAGATGCTCAATCATACTACACAAGCATTTGTTCAACTATGTTCCTAGCAGCATTATTTGTAATAACCAGAACCTGGAAACAACCTAGATGCCCTTCAACAGGAGAATGAATAAAGAAAATGTGGCACATTTATACATTAGAGTACTACACAGTGATAAAAAGTAATGACCTCTTGAATTTTGCATGCAAATGGATGGAATTAGAAAACACTATCCCAAAAGGTTAACCCAGACCAAAAAAGATGAAGATGGTATGTACTCACTAATAAGTGAATGCTAGCTATAAACAAAGGACATTGAGCCTATAGTTCATGATCCTAATAAGGTGAACCCAAAGAAAAACATTTATAGATTCACCTGGAAACTGGAAACAAACAAGATTGCCTGACAAAATTGGGAGCATTGGCATGGGGGAAGAAGGGAGGGTGGAAGGGGAAGAGAAGGGGAGAAGGAAAGGGGTGAGGAGAACTTGAGAAATGGGACAGTCATGATGGAGGAAGGACAGAGATGATGGGAGCAAGGAAAGAGATTACTTGATTGAGGGAGTCATTATAGGGTTAGCAGAAACCTGGCTCTAGAGAAATTCCCAGAAATCCACAAGGATGACCCCAGCTAAGACCCTAAGCAATAGAGGAGAGGGGACCTGATCTTGACTTGCCCTGTAATCAGACTGATGATTATCTTAAATATCACCATAGACCTTCATCCAGCAACTGATGGAAACAGAAGCAGAGACCCGCATCAGAGCACTGGACTGAGCTCCTAAGGTCCAATTAAAGAGTGGGAGGAATGAGAATATGAGCAAAGAGGTCAAGACCATGATGAGTACACCCACTGAAACAGTCTACCTGAGCTAATGGAAGCTCACCAACTCCAGCTAGACTGGGAAGGAACAAGCATAGGACCAACTAGTCCCTCTGAATGTAGCTGACAGTTGGCTATAGGGGAGTGGTCTTAGGCTGTGCGCTGCTAATCTTTGTACATGCCAATCAACTGTGCATAAACACTCAGACTTGGACTTCAAAGAAAAGCTTTGCCATTCTTCTTGAGCATGGTCGTACAGGTGATGGCTTTGCCAGTTTCCCACACTCACGCTGGGCTTTCCAAGCTTCCTACAGGAACTCTCCAGGTCAACTGTCTCCCAAGGAGCTCAGTAGTAGTACCAGCTCCAGAAATCTAACAGTTGCACTAATTAGTGTATGAGCAGAAAGGAAAAGATTGAAGAATAGGGGTCTCCTCTTTTTTCCTTAGCTCACCATCCCAGGGGGGAGAATTTCCTTAGAGCTCATAAAATTAGTAAGTCTAAATTGTTAGGAACATAGTTTTCTTAAAATTTTATATTTTTAACTGATAAAAAATAAACAACACTCAAGAAAACAAACACTACATGGCTTCTCTCAGATGAAATAACATAGTGTGTGTGTCTGTGTGTGTATCTCTGTGTGTGTGTATATTTAAAAACTAAAAAAGAGCCATGAGAGAAAAGGGAGAAAAACATTTTTAAAACTATTCTCTAAATGCTAATCTATATAAGATACAATACATACTAACAAATACTTTAAAATGCTTAACATTAATGACAAAATAAAAACAATTGAGTATGGCTATATGCAAATGATAAGAAGAATCACGAATTACCAGTGCCATGTCCATGGGGAACTGGCCCGGTCCATGAACGGCTTGCCGTATCAGCATGAGGACCTGAGAGTCATTTACAGAACCAACAGAAGAATGTTCAATGGAGCACACCTGGAATCCCAGTTCTGCTGTGGCGGAGAAAGGAGAACCATGGGAGCTTGCCCACCAACAGGTGTTGTCCACAACGATGATCTATAGGTTCAATGAGAGACCCTATCTCAAAAAACGGAGGTGAATTGAGGAAGACACCTGACAACTCCTGGCCTCCACACACTTATACAAACGCGTGCACTCCCACATAAATGTGCACACTTGGGTGCACATGTACACACAAAAAGGAAAAGAGAACATGGCTTAGTGAAAACTGTAGAGTCCCTAGTCACCACGCTCAGAATGTCCACAGAATATAGCATATACTTGTAAGCAGAAACGTACTCATTAATAAATAACTTCTTATCTAATTTCTTTTCCAGACTTTGATAATTCATAGACTTTCCTGAATAAGAGCTTATATATCTATCTACACACCTCACTCATTACCACACTTTTAGCAAGAGAATTTCCAGTTCTGGGAAAAAATACCAAAGCTGAATGTATTGTTATCAAATGTCTCCACTATATACAAATATCCAAAAAGAACAAACTTGTGAAATGCTTTTTGAGAATAACTGGATTGTCTATGTGAACAAGCAAGAATTTAAAGACGACAAATCAAGCAGCTAATAAAGTATTTAATTAGCATTAGCTATATGCCATTTGATCATAGGAAAATCACTACTTTAGTTATTTAAAGCTTAAAATGTTTTTAGGCATGTCTAAACAAACTTCCAAGACTCCAACTCTTCCTGTGCTCTTTTATCTCTGTTCTTTCATGTCAATGAACCTATTTTTTTTTTACAAATCACTCAGTTTCAGGTAAATATCAATTTTATAAAGCAGAGAGGACATGTCCTTCTGTGTTATAATGCCCATACAAAAGCTTTAGTTTCTATTGAACATATTATGTTAACTTGTCTGTAAACGGTCTTGTAATTGCATGTTTGAATAACATATATAATATTATCTGATTATATTTTCAAAACTAAAGAAACCTATTTTAAATGCTTTGCTAAAATAAGCTCCTGGAGTCTTCCGAGCCCATTGATCCTGTGCCCACAACAGAGTCTTGCTGTTGTTGCTGACTGTGCCATTCCGTGCCAGATCCCAGCAGAGAAAACAGGGCTGAGCCTTGCTGGCATTTGCAGCCACAATCTTACTGTCAAAGTCGCTTCTTCTTTCTAAATAACATTTTTGGGGACAAGTAATATCTTTAGTGTCTACCTTATCTTAGAATAAGGATGAAGAATACAGACAATGAAGTAGAGGACCTCTATGTGCCAGAGTACCCCTGGCAGCTAGGGCATTATAGGACAGCAATATGGCTATCTCCAGTTTGGGGGGGTGGGTGTGAGAGACAGGAGGATTTTTTTGAAATGGCAAATCACAACATATGATTTCACTTTGAATGCAGTTATATTTCATGTTTCTTATATCTGTGTAGTACAAAAATATACACAAAATAAAACCATAATGTGAGTAAAATCCCATTTCCACAGCAGCTGATAATTTGGTTTTAAGGAAAAAAATTATCCTTTAGTGCAATTCGTGAGTTTCCAGTTTGCATCTGTCTATACACATGTATGCAGACACACACCTCTATAAATACAACCTGTACACATGTATGCAGATATACACCTCTACAAATACAATCTGTACACATGTATGCAGACATACACCCCCATAAATACAATCTGTACACATGCATGCAGACATACACCTCTATAAATACAATCTGTACACATGCATGCTGACACACACCTCTATAAATACAATCTGTACACATGCATGCAGACACACACCTCTATAAATACAATCTGTACACATGTATGCAGATATACACCTCTACAAATACAATCTGTACACATGTATGCAGGCATAAACCCCCATAAATACAATCTGTACACATGCATGCAGACATACACCTCTATAAATACAATCTGTACACATGTATGCAGACATACACCCCCATAAATACAATCTGTACACATGCAGGCAGACACACACCTCTATAAATACAATCTGTACACATGTATGCAGACATACACCTCTATAAATACAATCTATACACATGTATGCAGACATACACCCCCATAAATACAATCTGTCACATCTATCTGTGATAAAATACTGGAACCAACTGTTTTCAGAACATAAAAAAATTAATTAACATATTTGAAAGTTCTTAGTTTGAACTACATAAAAAGAAATCTATTACAAATTTTCCTCAGATGATTTAGTATGTTCATAGATTCAAGAAACAGTTCCACAGCATTATCATAATTTAAATATTTTACCAAGATTATAAATATTTCAGTTATCAAAATTATTGAGCAACTTCATAATAATTAACAATACAAAAAATAAACAGCCCATGTTAAAAATATATATTGCATATATATTATGGGTTTTAATAGAAACCCATAGCCATTTTAGAGTCAACTTCTCTATTTCTAGTGGAATACCAAGAAGAAAACTCCTATTTCGCTATGTGTCTGACTGTAATGGGGCACTTCCCATTTCTGCTGTGGCCTACTTTTCTGCATGATGAGGAAAAGCTTAAGGAATATGAGAACTTGTTCCCTAAGCACCTTTACCATTACATCTGAATGTAAAAACACAGAGCTGATGTGAAGGTTTAAAGAAACAGCTTTAAAACTAAAGTTCCCAAACTGTAGCAAAGTACCTAGGATGTTCCTTAACATTAGCCTCAAAGACAACATGGAGTTAATAGAGAAAATAAATAGTTAATACATATTATACTCAAGAAGTAGTCGTCTTCACTGGTAGTGGAGACCACATTAAGAAGAAGATATATAAATATGCATATAGATGATCCGAAGTATACTTTCAGATAAAGATGACCATGTACAGCACAGCAGACCCAGGACTTTTCATTCACTCCAATTAAAAATATATGACTTACCTACTAAACTCCAAACCTATTTCTCAACCCTGCTCCCTAGAAGCATTAGGAAAAAATAAAACTAAGTAGAAGCAGAAAGCCATTGTCATGGAACAAGAAGAAATCCCAAAAGGTAAGAGAGAAGCTAGGATGTTCCCAGGCTCTTAATCCTCTACCCAAAACCAGAGTGTCTGGCCTTTGGCATTCACTGGAGAATTAAACAGGGTCCTGGAAGCCAGTCAAACTGGAAGATGATCCTTCCTCCAAGATAGTGCGTGTAGCAGTCTCTGAAACTGGACTCCAATTAGAGCACAGGCAGTAGGAAATCTACTGCAGGGGCGACGACGGAGAGCCATGAGTGGACTAGCGGAGAGTAGTGGCAGTTCACACCAACAACACAAGGTACACGTTAGGATCTAAAACTAAATGCCTGTCAACACAAGGTACACGTTAGGATCTAAAACTAAATGCCTGTCAACACAAGGTACACGTTAGGATCTAAAACTAAATGCCTGTTTCCTAAAATTATTTTTCATAAAAGCAGAATACCATTTCATTCTCTTTTCTGACAATAAATTTAGGTAGCATCTTGGAAATTTTCCCATTGTGTACTGTTGTCATACGAAATCAGGTCATATGAAAACATATGATATTAGAACAATAAGTATTCTGTCAGAAACAATTCTTGGAATTAAAAGTGAGCTTTTAAAAAGTTACTATTTTTTAGGTAGAATTTTGTCAAATTTCCAAATATTAAAAAATTGGTCTTTCCAGTGCGGAACACACTCAATAAGTTTTCCTAAATCAATCATATTTAATGAAGTTCTTTGCAAATGCATTAACATAAGTTTTTCATCACAAACTAGCCAACTATTCCAACTCTCTAGACAAAAGAGCTAATTCTTACAGTATATTAAGGTTTACCAGCCTTGGGCCAGTGTGATGGCTCAAGAAGTAAGGATGCCGGCTACCCACACCCCGAGACCTGACTCAATCCCCAGGGCCATGTAAGGTGAGAGAGGAACCAACCCCACAAAGTCACTCTCTTGTGACACTCGTTCACACACACACACACACACACACTATGAACATACAATAATCAATGCTTCCTAAATATTATTAATCGTGTTTCACTAAAATTTGCTGATAGTTAAGTATTTTTATTCAAGAAGAACATGACTTTTGTTCTCCTTAGCATGGACATGGCTGCTTTCTGAAATCCTCTCCAAGCGTCTGTCAGCACTGGCTGCCAGAGTAAGCAGGGATGAAAATTATACAAACCCTCCTTCACCAGAAATCACAGCAACCATTCCCACCACGGGTACAATATCAAGCCAACAACCCTCAGATATGGCAATATCAAGTTTTAAAACTTTTGCTTTAGGGGGCTGGAGAGATGGCTCAGTGGTTAAGAGCATTGCCTGCTCTTCCAAAGGTCCTGAGTTCAATTCCCAGCAACCACATGGTGGCTCACAACCATCTGTAATGAGATCTGGTGCCCTCTTCTGGCCTGCAGACATACACACAGACAGAATATTATATACATAATAAATAAATAAATATTAAAAAAAAACTTTTGCTTTAAAAGAGAAAACACTGTCTGGTACTATTCTCAAGACTCAGTCTTATAGACACACGGCTTCCCAAACACACTTAGCCAGGCTCTGTCAGAGTTGGTCTTTACCTGAGACCAAATGCTTCCTGAGCTCCCCCCTTCCAACCCGCCCATCATTGTCCTGCTGTTGGTTCAATTGTCAACTTGACAAAATCTAAACTTACCCATACAGAAGCCTCTGGGGTTTTTCTCAGATTGGGTTAACAGAAAGGAAAAGACTCATAGCTACACTTAAAATAATAAAATCCAAAACACTTGCTTTTAATTTATTACCATTTTTATACATTTTTATCAATGATACGGAGGAAGAGAAAAAGTATTACTCTAAAACCAAATCCTTGAGATGTGTAATGTAAGTAATTTTAAAAAAACAGAATTTTGCTCTATGTGCAAGATTTTACCAACTCCTATAAAGCTCACTCGTGCATGATCCAGAAAGCTCCATTCCTCTTTCTCTCTCCAAACCCCGCCAACTCAGAGAATCACTGAATAAAGGGAGGCCAGCAAAAATCCCAGTTCTGCATTCTTGATGGCAACGGAAGTTACTCCCCTGCAGGTGACAGCACCAAGTCCCTGCCCAAGCATTCCAGCTTTGGTTACACTTAGGCACAAACCCAGTTTATGGCAGAAATGTCATCAGTGTTCATCTACAGGCTATAGAAGCTCCCTGCTTTAGCTTGGGAGCAACTTCTCCTGTTTCAAATGCTGGGACTTGACTGGAGGACTCACTTGGGAGTTGTTTTGCTCAAATAAATCTTTTTTTTTTTCTTTTTTCAATCCAGTTTGATCTGGCTTATTGTTGCAGGGAGCAATTTGTTCGTCCTGGCTGCCCAGAACCAAAATAATCACACAGAAACTGTATTAATTATATTATTGCTTGGCCCATTAGCTCTAGTTTTTTATTGGCTAACTCTTACATCTTAATTTAACCCATTTTTATTAATTTGTATATCACCACGAGGACGTGGTCTACCATCAAAGTGAGGGCATCTCTGTTGGTGGAGAAACCTATTACGAGGTACAGAAAACCTACTGTGTTCTACCCTTTAAACATCCTGATCACATATCTGACTATTTCCATTTATTTTCACTTCAATTATAGTTGCACTATAATTAAGGTTAGTACCAGATAAAACAGAAAGCTATTTCTTAATGTCCATCATCAAATGTCTACAGATATGTAATTAAGTCTAACCACAAACAGGATTCAAACAAATTTGATGGAAGCAGTTTGAGAATCTTAAACAGATGCTAAGAGACTTCTCAAACGTCAGAACCATCTGTAAGAGTAAAAAAGAAAGATGTCTAAGCTGATTGGCTAACAAGACTCCCTGCATTTCTGTAGCTGTAGACAGATTAGATAGACCACCATCAGGCTGTGAAGACTGAAAATCTTACTTGATTCTCATTGCTGACAGCGAACATTCACAAGAAAAGAGGTCATCAAGTCTAAATTTTACACTGTTTAAGAACAAAGATTCAAAGAAAAGAGATGATTGATATAGCGACTTCATATATAATAGTTATTAAGAGAGAAATCAACAATAATATGGAAATGAAGTTTAGAGACTTAGAATTTATAATTTCTTGAGATAAAAGTGAAAAAGGAATTGATTTCCTGTTAGAGGCAGGTGAGAGGGAGGAGTTTAGTAACTAATCAATTAGAAATAAATGAACGAAATAGTTGCCAAACCGCAGCAGTAAGGACCTAGAGGGGCTCAAAATTTTAATTTCTTACCAGACATCAAGAATGTCCTCAGGCAATACTCAACACTAAGGATACGCAATCGTGACAACGCTGCAGCTGCACAAGCCATGCTGCACAAGCCATGCTGCACAAGCCATGATGTGCAATGGTGCCGTAGGGAAGTGCAAAGCTCAAGTGAAAATACTCGACGCTGGGGGATAAAGATGCTTCCAGAAACCATAGGTTAGTAAATGAAAAGCCCTGTGCCAGGCAGGCTGCCTCCTGCCAGCAGTTAGTGAGAGAGGTCTCTGAGCCCTCCTGGCACTTGGCTGTGCACTAGAACCATATGGTAGGACTCTATTGCTGAAGACACAATGTGCTTTGGTAACAGGACAGCAAAATCAAGTGGGAACCAGGATGATAACAGACTCCCTGTTGAGCAGCTCACATTCTGCCTGAGATACTGGGAAAACTGCTGGGAGAGAACTGTCCTAAAAGTCTATTGAGCTGTGGACCCTTTTACTGATCTAGCTATGCAAAAAATAGTCACTGGTGCAATAGCAGCAAGTCAGTAATAAGGGCAATCAACAATTCCTAATTTGATTTTAGACCCACTCCACAGGAAGGAACCCATGTCTAAGACTGTTAGCTTGGTCAGAAGTCACTATCTGGAAATGTCAGGGACCACAGTGGAAAGCTACTGCTATTGTTTTACTAGATGGATATAATATGCACATAAAATTGCCAACTAAATCATTTTGTTTATGCCCAAATATTAATGCTGACATAAGCTTGATCAGAGAAAAAGCTCTCTTTTATAATGGGTAGCCATAACTATAGAGACTCAGGGTTGAAAAGGGGAGATCGGTGAATGCTCACTCATATACGGGAGATCAGTCACTACCGCCATCAAGGGTCAGGGACCACCTCGTAAACAGAAGCAGGTAAAGTGTGAGAGAGGGAAGAAGTAGCGCTGTGAAGTGGAACACTGCTGCATTACTGTTCCAGAAGCTGTGTCGACATGCACAGGAACAGAACAGAACTGGACTTTTACCATCGTCCTCCTGTGTGGGGGGAGTATGGCCAGGGAGATTCACTGGAGAGGGGGATCCTGAGGCTGCACACTCCCTGCTGTCGACAGGCATTTTATAGAAAGAAGAGAAAACATTCTCTTTAGACTAGTGTAAACACTGTAAGGGATCCAAGTTCTTACAAATAATCCCCACTCAGGATTCTCGATGAAACCCTAAGAGAATGAACAGGGTCACCCCCAAAGAATAGACATAGAAAGGAGAATATCTGGGAAGAGTTAGGGCAGTCAGCAGAAATAGGAAGAAAATGAAAAGAGGCTAATGAGGGAATATGATAAAAAATATATTATATACATCTATGATAATATCTTTAAAGTCTATTTTAAGTAATAATTAGTTGATATATACTAATAGAAAAGAAAGAAAATTCTGGTATGATCAAAGTCATTTAAAGCTTATTTATCCTATTACCAAGAGTTAAAGTCAAATGGACAAGTGTCCCTCATAGCACCTCTGGTGAGGTCATCAAACGATTTGTTATGATATAAAAATCCCAGTTGGAAAACACTTTAGCATCACCACCTACAGTTGGAACATGTGAGTGGAAAATATCCAATATACTCAGGGAAACATATTTAAAATATTTGTAGCAAAACTGTAGAAAATTTCTTAAAAAATAATGGACAAAATGTGCTATACCAGAATGGAAATGTGCTATTCAGCAGTTAAATGAACTACAACATCCCAGAACAATATATATGAAGTGTAAAATTAAGCAGGAAGCAAAAAAAAATCTTTTTTATAAAAAATGAAACAACTAATGCTTTTCATGGGCACACAGATTGGGAATCTATCTAAAAAGAAAAGGATTATGAACTTTGGGCTCCATCTGATTAGCATAAATTGGAGAAGTTAATACCATGGAATGAGGTGAACAAACATTTAATTTTTATTCTACCTCTAGTATGAGATAGTACATTCATGAACATTGACCACATTATTGCTTTTCTGAAGAGGTGATGCTAAGGTCTATCTTCTTGCCATAAACAATATAAAGCTATGCACAGTTTATGAAGTAAGCAATTTAAGAGTGGACAAGATACAACACAAGCTGAGATTTGTACATGGAATGAAGTTTCCCAATTGCCCTCTCCCTATAAACAACAGAAGAGAATAAGGAAGAGGAGCCCAAGCAGAGACAAGTCTAAAAGAAGCTAAGGATGAAGTAAGGCAAGAGGTAGAGTCAGTTTTCAAGAGTGTAGCTCCTGATAAATCAACAACACTCCAGTAGAAGGCCACACATCTAAGACACCACAAATTGGTCTTGATGGGAACACAGCAAAAAAGAGAAATTAGATGGGAAAGGAGGGGATCTGAAAGTAGGGGAAAGTGGGGTAAATACAATCAAAACTCATTGTATGCAATTCTCAAAGAACTAATAAAGAAGATTTTTAAGTTTGGAGGATGGAGAGATAACTCAGTAGTAGCATCTACTACTCTATCAGCTGACTGGGGTTCAGATCTCAGAACCACATGAAGAGACTTACAAATGCATGTAAACTACAACTCCAAGGGATCTGATGGCCCCTCCTGGCCATAGTGGTTACCATCACACCAACATGCAAACACACACACACACACACACACACACACATCTCTTTTCCAAAAACAAAACAAAAAAACAAAGAGCCCTCTGGTGACAGCAACAGATGAGATTGGATCAGATCAGCATTAAGACAAAGATGCTCAGGAACCCTGAACAACACATGAGCCAGAATCTGATAGACTGCACTGCCAAGGGCTGAAAGCTGAGAATAGTTTTCTGAAGTTGTGTACAACTACAAAATTGTCCCATTAGCAAACCTAGAAAGGTATTTGTGAAAATCTCAGGGTACTCAGCTGAGTTTCCACAAGGGTCATGCATTAAGAACAAAGGGGAAAAAATTCATTGCAAAAGTAAAAATGGACAAAAGAAATACAACAAAGAGTATAGATGGAGGCCACTCGTCCATTTCCCAGCCACCCAGACTCCGGAAATAACCCACAGAAACTGTATTAATTAAATCACTGCTTGACCTATTAGCTTTAGCTTCTTATTGGCTAACTCTTACATCTTAATTTAACCCATTTCTATTAATCTGTGTATCGCCATGTGGCTGTGGCTTACCAGCAAGGTTCCATCAGGCATCTGTCTCTGGCAGGCTACATGGCTTCTCTGACTGCCTTTTTTCTCCCAGCATTCAGTTTAGTTTTCCCTGCCTAGCTTTATTCTGCCCTGTCACATGCACAAACCAGCTTCTTTATTAATCAATGGTATTCATAGCATACAGAGGGGAATCCCACATCACCTCCCCATTTGTTATCAACAAAAGGGTGCCATTTGATGACAGAGGTTTCTGTTCTGCCTGACCCCAAAGCTGTTCAGCCCCAAAGAAACATACAGAGTTTCTTTACACATTCTTTAAACATACACATTAATCATAAACTGGTTGGCCTATTAAATCAAGCTTCTTACTAACTCTTACATCCTATATTAACCCATAATTCTTGTCTGTATCAGCCATGTGACTTGGTACCTTTTATCAGCAAGGCATATTCATCTTGCTTCCTCTGTGTCTGGGTGATGACTACAGACTGTCTTTCTTCTTCCAAAAATTCTCCTGTTCTCGTTGCCCCACTTCTACTTTCTGCCTGGTCACCCAACCTATACTTCCTGCCTGGCAACTGCTCAATCAGCATTTTATTAAAACAATACAAGTGATAGGCTACAAGACCATTGTCCCATAGCAAAAGAGAGAGAAAATACTGTCAGGAAAAGCCTAAAATGAAATTTTGGCAATGTGGTTGTCCTTTATGAAACTACCTGACAGATCAGCTTCCTTTAAATGAACACAAAGTAGAATCTCAGCAAAAAGTTATATTCAATAAATAAGAAAGAGAAGGTGACTCCATAGTCATAGGAATAGAAAGCAATAGAGGAACAGTTCTGAAAATGACCAGGATTTAGATGGAAGATATATATACACACACTCAGAACTGAGAGAATTTCAGGAGATTAATGACAGTGTAAATTAAAAAGCAAACCTGATGTGGGATTCTTCTCTGTATGCTGTGATTACCATTAATGAATAAAGAAACTGCTTTGGACCTATAACAGGGCAGAATTTAGCTAGGCAGAAAAAACTAAACTGAATGCTGAGAGAAAGAAGGCAGGGTCAGGGAGAAGTCATGTAGTCCCACCAGAGACAGACACTGGGCACTTTACCTGGTAAACCACAGTCATGTGGCTCTAAACAGATTAATGAAAATGGGTTAAATTAAGATGTAAGAGTTAGCAAATAAGAAGCTAGAGCTAATGGGCCAAACAGCGTTTTAAATAATATAGTTTCTGTATGATTATTTAGGGTCTGAGCTGCCAGGCGGCCAGGAAAAACACAAGAGACCTATTACAACACAAACCCATCTCCTCAGGGTTCAAGGAGCTGTTTGAGGAAAAGACTGAAATGTTCTAAGAGGCAGAGGGGACGATGACACCAAGGAAAGAGTGTCTTCCAGGCACGAAGGAACCATTACACATTCTGAACTCAGAGAAACTGTGGCAGCATACACAGGGCCTAAACAGGTTCAAGCCAGACAGGGTCCCCGTGTTGAGAGGAAACGACAAAGGCTCCCATCCCTAACTAAGAAGATATCTGCAATCAATATCCACTTACAAAGGAAAATTCATTTTCTCTAGTGAAGCCTCATTGAGTATAATAACTACATCTACCAGCAATAGATGGCTAACGCAAAATGAACTCAATGGTATTTTTGTGAACTTCTGTTTCACAGTGTTTTGTTTGGACATTTGTGTTGCATTGTCTTTTGCTTATATATTATAGTTTTCGACAATGTGTTTTTATGGTGTGTATGTATGAATATGTGTGTAAGTGTGTATGTGTGTGTTTTGTGCTTTTTGTTTTTAATTACAGTTTGTTTGTTTGTTTGTTTGTTTGCCTGACTGTTTTCTAAAAGGAGAAAGAAAGGGCATGAAATTGGGTGGGCAGGGAGATGAGAAATGTCAGAACATACCTCAGGAATGGAGTGCTTGTGAGAACACTCCAAGAAAACCAGAAACCTTGATAGGGGTGAGTTTACTTCAGATCACCCAGTGCTCGTGGTTGTTATTCAACTGAATGCTTAAATTATCCTTTATATGCCTCTATGGAAACATGTTTTGCCATATGTGGCTTGTCCTTATAATTGCATACAGTTTGAACACATGAGAAATTTACTTCTGTGACCATTCCTAACACTCAGAGTATAAATTGTCTGGGGCTCTAAATAAAGTTGGCTATTGCATGAGACTTTAGTCTGCCTCATTATCCGCTCCTTTCTCCGAGGTGCCATTGGCTCTAGAGCAGAGATAGAGAAGGATCAGGGAGTGATGTGGGATTCCCCTCTGTATGCTGTGATCACCACTGATTAATAAAGAAACTGCTTTGGGCCTATAGCTGGGCAGAACAGAACTAGGCGAGGAAAACTAAACTGAATGCTGAGAGAAAGAAGGTAGAGTCAGAAGAAACCATGTAGCCCTGTCAGAGACAGATGCAGGATTGAAATTTATCTGGTAAGCCACAGCTACGTGATGATACACAGATTAATAAAAATGGGTTAAATTAAGATGTAAGAGCCAGCCAATAAGAAGCTAGAGCTTGAAGGCGAAGGCGTAAGTCACAAACAATCCCACGCTAGTTTGGAATTATGATTAATATAATGGTTATTTATTTAAAGGGGAAAAAACTTACAGATCACCGTCCCAGACAACAGCCCTCTGCACAATCAGGAAGGGAGTCTAGTCGCCGGAAGCGGAGCAGGTAGTAAGAGAGAGCGAGGAGGGAAGTGGCCGCTTTTTTAAAAGGAGAGAGACCACGCCCCAATGGGCTGGTATCTCAGCAGCTATTGGCTGGAGGAGCGGAAGGACCTCCCGCAACAAGAGCTAATAGTCTAAGCAGTAATTTAATTAATACTTCTGTGTGGTTATTTCCAGGGCTGAGCTGCTGGGAACAAGCAAGCACCCTCCTACTACAAGGGAGGGGCTGAAGACACAATACCATGCTCAGAATATACTGTATGAAAAACATGTTTCAATTTAAAAAAAAAGAATGAAAGCAAATGGCAGAAACTAGAGAGAAGGCATTAGTGGCTAATGTGAGCACTGGGCATCTGAAAATGTTTTATCTCTAATCCTAAGTTTCCAACCCAAACCATATGACTCCAACATAGCATCTCATTCATAACTGTAGCATGACTGAAAGACATTGTCTTAGCAAGTGTTTTAATGCACTTTAGTAACCCAGTGACTCAGAGTTCATCAAATAAAACATAACGAGTTACTCCAACTAAATCACAGGACTCCTTAAACAACAAAATGTTTTCTGGTGGTAGCAGAAGAATAAATAAATATTCCAAGTCTTAGGATTGGACGAACCATTCATGAATGGCTTTGAAGAATGAGGGACCTATAAGTAAGGATCACAAGAGACCTCTAACATTAAGAAACAGTCCTACCCCAACAACTCCTAAAGAAACAGAGACTTCATCTGACATCTGGGAATAACTAAAGGCTGCCAAGTATCTGAAGGAATTATCAATACATTCTTCCTAGAAGTTTTCGGATGGTCACTATATGCTTTGACCTCAGCCCTAAGAATCTGGCCGAATACAACTGGGTTTATAATTATGAAACTTCAAGACAATAAATAAATGTTTAACTTATAAAATTTATGCTAATTTGTTGTTACAAAATAGAAAATGAATCAATGAAAAAGTATAAAATTGTAAGACTTACACATAAGCAGGTAAAGAATTCTAAATAATATTTGCACTATATAATCAAACTGTGGTATGTCATTTAGTTGAAGCTGTTCCTTTATGTACTTGCTACAATGCCAATGGTAAAGAACATACACAAGCATGTCCTTCATTATATGTGCTTCATGGGAAATATGACAATATTCTTTTTTTTTTAATTTTTTTTTTAAAAAAAATTTTCCGCCTCCTCCCCGCCTCCCATTTCCCTCCCCCTCCTCCCGCCCCTCTCCCCCTCCCCCAACTCCTCTTCTCCTCCCTCTCCAGTCCCAGGAGCAGTCAGGGTTCCCTGCCCTGTGGAAAGTCCAAGGTCCTCCCCCCTCCATCCAGATCTAGGAAGGTGAACATCCAAACTATGACAATATTCTTTAAAGTACACATTGCTTCAAGCTTCGAAAGTATTTCCATCTTCAGATTTAGATTCTGTGTGAACAGTTCTGAGAACAAGCTGCTCAGCTTATCTAGAAAGTGCAGCATCTCCTGTTCTTATGGTCGCCACATTTCATTTGAGATTGAGGTGTGCCATAGAAGAAGAGAAAAAAGTTACGTTCAGAAATAGATTGCAGAAAATATATATGGTGTAGGGATTTTAAATTTTTTAAAGATTGTTCATAATTACAGATAGTTATATTTTTAGCATAGACATTGTTCTAGAAACTGGAATTTCATCTTTAGCCTACTCATTCTAATTATAAACAGCATGAAATTTCCTTTAAAACTTCCTTACGAAATGTATTTAATGGGTTTGGGATGCAGCTCAGCTGACAGAGTGCTAGCCTCGCATGTAGAAAGCTGTGGATTGGGCGCCCATATTCAGCTGAATAGAGAATTTAAGACCAGTCTGTGATATATATCTGAGAGCTTGACTCGAAAGAAGAAAAAAAAAGAAAACCATTGAACTGGAAGCATATCTCATTAGGATGTCAGGAAAAAGTAGTCCTGCTTTTCCTTTTCACTCTATCTAATTAAATACTTACATAAAAGTTAGATAAAATTAAAATAATAATATTTCAGCCAACATCATCTCAAGGAAAACACAGTTTGTGGTAAAGCTCAAGATAATGCATTAAACCACACTACAGGAAAATAGATAAAATATTTCCATATCCAAAACACAATTCCATATGTAAAAAAAACTCAAAACATAATTAATACATTAAAAAGTCACTACTTGAAAGTGAATGAGATACAACCTGGATATTAAATTAACAGAGAAAGATGTTTCAAGCAACTAACTATATCAACAATGGTCAAGAAAATAAAGATTAGAAGCTCATAATGAGGTAGGAAATATCAAAAAGATAGGAAACTACAAAAAATTAAAAAAATAAAATGGTAATTAAAAAAGAAAAATGTATAATTAAAACTCACTAAGTTTTTTATCCTGTTGATCATAAAGGAACATAAAATAACTCAATCTTAAATCTGGTCTCTAAAGAGAGAGAAAGAAGGTGTAGAGCTGGGTAGGTGAGGAAGTGGGGAGATCTTTGAAAATTTGAAGAAAAGGAAAGCACCATCAGAATAGATTTATTAAAAAAGCAATATTTTTAAGGGGGGAACAGAGGCATTCAACTGAGAACTTACAGAACCCTGTAAGATATTCTACAGAAAGTTCTAAAACACATGTAACTAGACAGTCAAAGGAATCAAATAAAAAATAAATAAAATTCTTTATAAAGAGATAAAAGGTTTGCACAGTAGCCAAAAATTATCAAATTAAAGACATACTCACAAATCCAAAAACTGTAAGCATGACAAAAACCCTGTGTAAGTATGTCAAGATGAAGCTGTTACAAACAAAGATGAAGAGAAGACTTTGGAAGCAGTCAAGAAAAAAACCCTGAACACAACAATGGCAAATTACTTATTTATCCATCTGAAACTGTGAAGACCACTTTAGCAACAGAACTTGAACATGAAAACAACATATCTGTCCACTGAACACTCCACACACAGTGAAAACAATCACAAGGAATGAATACCAAGGTTTTCCATCTAAGAATACTAGAAGAAATCTGCATCTCAAGGAATACTAAGAAATTCTCTAAGCTGCAGAGTCTACAGGGAGAGAGACTACGCAGTGAGAAGCAGGTGCGCAGTTACAAACGACTGGTAAAACTCTGCTAAGGGAAGATCGCAGCACTGCCATACAAGCCTGTCACGCATAGAAACGAAAAAACAGCAGTATGGACGGTTGAAGGAGCAGGCGAGTGGATTTGTGTTGTTGAAAAGCTCACGATTCAGTGATACAAACCAAAGACGAAGTCTGCAAAAGCACAACCAACAAAACCTAAGAATACTATAACTGAGGTAAGCGAGCAGATGAAACAGATTTCTAAGACACGGTCACCGACTTTTTAAACACCAGGAAAACAAATCCAGGTGAAGCAAATATCTAAACAAAGCATGCCTGGATGCAAGCATATACTAATTGCGCTCAAATCTGAAGAAACGTTCTTTGTAAAAGAGAGAATGCTGGGCAGGAAAGAGAGCTCGGCGGCATGAACCCCTGCTGTTCCAGCAGCGGAACTGACCAGCACCACCATGGCTCTAACTCCAGGAGAGCCAACACCCTTTGCTGGACTCCAGAGGCACAACTTGCAGGTAGAACACTTGTACACAAAAAATAAAACAAGGTTTTTTCTTAAAAGCAAACAGTGTGAAAGTAATTTTCAAAATTAGTACCTGGTTATGTAAATAACCATAATGCAAAACTTGAAAAAAGATGTTATGTTCTAATTTAAAAAAACCTATGAAGGATCTTTTATGAACACAGATATAAGCAATGCTTATCATAATCATAGAAAATGTAAAGCGGCAATATATAATGAATAACATAGCATTATCAAATGGGATTTTATCCAGAAATGTAATGATTTAATTAAAAATAATACATAATTCACATTGTTAACAGAGTAAGGGGGACTAGCTTAAAATTCCAATAGTCACAGAAAAAGAAATTCAGAAATGCAAACATATTTCTAAATTCAAAAAGTTGTTACTAAACTGGGCAGTAGTGGTGCAAGCCCTTAATCCCAGAACTTGAGGCCAGCCTGGTCTATAGAGCAAGTTCCAGGACAGTAGGGACAGCCAGGGCCACACACAGAGAAACCCTGTCCTGAAAGATAGATAGATAGATAGATAGATAGATAGATAGATAGATAGATAGATAGATAGATAGATAGATGGATGGATGGATGGATGGATGGATGGATGGATGGATGGATGGATGGATGGATGGATGATAGATAGATAGATAGATAGATAGATAGATAGATAGATAGATGATAGATAGATAGATGATAGATAGATGATAGATAGATAGATAGAGAGATAGAGAGATAGAGAGATAGATAATAGAGAGATAGATAGATAGATAGATAGATAGATAGATAGATGATAGATAGATAGATAGATAGATAGATAGATAGATAGATAGATAGATGATAGATGGATAGATAGATAGATGATAGATGATAGATAGATAGATAGATAGATAGATAGATAGATAGATAGATAGATAATAGAGAGAGAGATAGATAGATAGATGGATAGATAGATGATAGATAGATAGATGATAGATGGATAGATAGATGATAGATGATAGATAGATAGATAGATAGATAGATAGATAGATAGATAGATAGATAGATAGATAGATGATAGAGATAGATAGATGATAGAGAGAGAGATGGATGGATGGATGCATAGATAGATAGATAGATAGATGATAGATAGATAGATAGATAGATAGATAGATAGATAGACTGTTTAGATTTTTAATCACACAAAAATCACATGTATATCAATTGTCAAGTTAAAATACAACAAACATACATATACACACATTTTAAAGATTAAATAATTAAATGAAAACATGATATATCTCCACAATTGTATTTTATTTCATCAGAAAGAATGAAATTATAGCACTTGCAGGGAGATCCATGGAGCTGGGATGGGGGGGGTCATCATTTTAAGCAAAATAACCCAAATTGAGAGGAAAATATTAGCTGTTTACTGACATAATGGGGAATCAAAATCTATATAACATACAGATATATGTGTCATGGAAATAGATGAACTGTGTGGAAGAAGAGGTTCTAAGAGCAGTGTAAGACAAGGTGATGGAGGAACTATGAGGTCAGAATAGATATACACGTAGAAAGACACCAGTGTGACAAGAAAACAATAAAGTGTAAGATACACAAACTGACTCGGTTTACCATAAAGATTTAGGGCCACATAAAATACACAAGTAAATCAAAAACATAGAAAAGGTAGTTCAGAAATAGAACCACATTTTCCCAATGAGTCCATTTTCTACATGTTGGCTTTACTCAAAACAGTCCAATGGGAAACATGTCCTTAAGTCTTCTCAGCAACTCACAGGAGGACAATCGACTATATGTCTGGAAAACCATTAATCTCCTCCACACACCACTCACATTATAGAAATAAAAACTTATCTGTGCTTCATCTAATCAGTCTAAAATTCAGTCTAAAAAAGGAGAAAGAGAACATAGTTTCTGACTTGGAAGTTGACTATAATAAATTAACAAATAGTCCACAGAAAATAAAAACTATAAGAAATAAGAGGGCAGATCCCTAACAGAGAAACAAATGGCCAATGAGTACAAGGAAAGCTGTTCACATAGTCAGTTATTAAGAAAATTAATTAAAAGGGGACATCAAAGAAAATGGCATTAAAAGTTCATTAAAATGGCCAAACTTAGCATAACTAATATCATCAAGAATACTTATTGATTCAAAGTCAAAATAGTAACAAATACAGACTATGGAATAGCAACTGCTGTGGCCGGTGTGTCCGAAGCTCTCTGTGTTTGAGTGTGAAATGTCCCCATAGACTTCTGTTTTGAACAATTGGTTCCAGCTAGCAGTGGTGTTTGTGAACTGATGTGGGAGGTCCTTCTGTATATGTGGTGCTTTTATCAGTTAATGAATAAAGCTATTTTGGCTAATGGCTTAGAAGAGTAAATCAGGCAGAAAAACTGAGCAGAGATATAGAGAGAGTAGGCAGAGTCAAGGATATGCCATGTAGCTGCCAAATTAATAAAAATGGGTTAATTCAAGATGTAAGAGCTAGCTAGAAATATGCCAGAGCCACTGGCTGAACAGTGTTATAATTAATACAGTTTCTGTGTGAATTTTTGGGGGGTATGGGTGGCTGAGAAACGAAAGAGCAGTCTCCACCTACACTCTTTAAGTGATGGAGTCATGCTTGAGGAAATACGGACCCAGGGGTGAGCCTGGGCTTTGTCCACCCGCTTTGTCCAATGTTTGGTGTCTTGATCTCTTCCTCAGCATCCCAAAGGTGTCATAATATGACCAGGTGGCCTTTGCTCTCGTCACCATCCAGCTCCACCACGACAGACTGTATAACCATTGGAACTATAATCAACCCTTCCATTCAGTGACTTTGTCAACGTATTTTTATCACAGAAATTCAGACTTGTTAGTAAAAGCTTACAGTGTACAATCATTTTATTAATGAACTACCATTATAAAGCTAACAAAGAAATGCCCTATAATCTACAAATTCCAATTTTAGAAATTCATAAACTTATCTGTCCAGACTAAAGATTTGTGTAAGAGCATGGTGTGTTCATAAAATGGGATGTTATGCAGGAATGAAGTGAATACATACATTAATACACATAAATTTTAATTACAATTATAACAACATATATGTTGGTTTTACTAGTAGGCACATATGCACCCTCAAGTAACAGAGACTAAGCCGAAACATGAAGCAACACTACCCAACCATAAAGCTACAATGGGTATAGAAAGTCAAGGGTATAGAAATCTTCATGCTCACATGGAAGCTCTCTTTCACATTTTCCACTAATTACATCTCTAACATTTCAGAAGTCTTACAAAAGATGATAAAGCTTAAATGAATATAAGCTAATCTAGTCTTAAGTTTGATTTAAGCAATTGAACTTTATTTGTTCAAGAGTAATATGACAATGGCGGACCAGAAAAGTTTCAAACTGTGTTTCTTGTAATTCAACATAATTCTGTGTCTCACATTCTAAAGCAGAGATGGTGAAGTTAAACACTAAACAAACACCCTCTCGGCAGAAGTATGACCTTAAAAGTCCTGGGCAAAAATCTCTCAAGAGTGTTCATGCAATGGTTAAAGTGTTCACCCAAGTTTTAGAAACACATAGAATTTCTCAAATTTCAGAATCTAAATTCAAATTGTCCGTGCCTCCAAGGACCGTCTTTCTTGAGGACATAAATTTCTGTGACTAATTCACAACTGTATATAGAGTCAGTGCAGAGGACCACAGCATGTTGTAGGAGTGTTCCCGGCTGCCCAGACCATGAAATAATCACACAGAAACCATATTATTTGCAATACTGCTTGGCCAATAGCTTAAGCATATTTCTAGCTTACTCTTCTATCCTGAACTAACCCATCTCCATTAATCTGTTTATCATCACATGGCTGTGGCTTACTGGCAAGGTAACAGGCTGCATCTGTCCCCAGCAGAGGCTACATGGCTTCTCTTGACTCCACCTTCTTCTTGCCAACATTCATATAGTTTTCCCTTCCTAGTTCTACTCTGCCCTATCAAGCCCTATAAACTGCCCTATAAAGGCAGTTTCTTTATTCATTAACCAATAAAAGCAATACATATACAAAAGGACTTCCTACACCAACAACACACAAAAAAATGAGTGAATTTTATCACGCAACAAACAACATCAACATTTGTAAATTTACTAATAATTAGCTTAACTTTTTAAAGATTATTTATCATCATATAAAAGCTGCTAAGAAAAATTATAATTTATATTAACCTATCAGTTATCAGAAAAAAAGTTGCTTTTAAAAATTATGTCATTGAAGAAATCACTTAAATGCAACCAATATAATTATTAAGCATCTACGTTAATTATGATATAAAATCAAGGACCATAATAAATATTCAAGTAAAAATTTTAATTATATACATATCTGACAAGTCATTTTTCTCAGAAATCAAAGACAAGCAATTGTAAATATAAGCTTCCATGACAAAAATAATGATTACATATATACTTAATAAAGTTTAAATATGTACATAAATTGTGTCCACTGATAACTCAATGCAGTACATGTTAAGACAGTTTCTAGAATCCAAACATATTTCCTTTTGCTTCCAAAGCCAGGATCACAAAAATTAACAATTAAATTTCATGATGAATTCAATTCTTTATGCCTCTGAATATAGACAGTCCAGGAAATACATTTCCTAAAATGAAAAATTATTGTGATATGATTATGCCAAGCACAGCAATGCACAGACTGTGCAGATTGCATCCTCCAAACTCTGGAAAGAAAGCATGCTGCTCTCTCAATGTCAGAGTAATCATTAATGTGCAGGCATGAATAACAGCGCCTGTGCCAAAATTTATGAACACAAATTAGTGGTTTCATAATAAACCAAAGCAATAGTAAATGGTCTGTAAAGGATTAAGTACTTCTGACCATAAGAACGACCAGCCTAAATAAACATTTATTTTGCAAAATCGTGCAAAATATTGATGTTTAGAACTGTTGTAATGCTACAGTAGAAATAATGTAGTTTCATTAGGCAAGCTAAGCTTTACAATTCATTTTGGTAAGTAGCGGTCTATCATTTCCTGACAAACACCTTTGTGAGAGAAGAGTAGCACTGACAGTAACCAAGGACAACGGCATAAGTCAGGTCTGCTTCAGCTCAAACAGACAGGGCAGTTCCTGCGCTTGCCATTAGGAAGGCCAACCAAACAACAGTCCCTTCTCTACTACGGTTTTGTCTTAGATTAAAAATGAAATTTTTTATGAAATTCTGCATAGCCCATTGTACATAGGTGCAAGAAAGAGAAAAATATTTACAGTATCTTTTCTGAATAAATTCCAGTGTTAATGTGCCCCTGTGTGGTCAGATGGAACAGAAAACTGACTGTCACACATTTAATGACCAAAACAATAATTGCATCTAAAGAAAGGACATATTTCTTCACTGTATGGCAATGCTCAAGACCAACAAAGAGAAAATGTAGAGGATAAAGTATACTCTTACATAAATTTTATCACAAAGCAAGTCATTGCTGTTATGTTCATCTGCTGCCCATAGTAACTGATAACTCCGTGCACTGCTCTGCCAGAGACAGACTTCTGGAGTCCAGACACATTTAACCTTAATTCCAAAGCCAGGATCACCACAATTAAAAAATTAGAATTCATGATGAATTCAGTACTTGAGGACTTGTTACTGGTGATATGGGAAATTATCTGTATGCCCTGATTAAACAATTTGAAGAGAAATGAACTTAAAATGAGAAGACTAGGTGACCAGAGTTTCATCAAAACCTATCAGATGGTTTTGTTGGAACCCAGGCACTTCCTGTTTGCATGACTGGATCATGAGCTGCTTCATCTAAGCATGAAGAACAGAGCCTCTCTTCCACCTCCTTCAAGCTCTAAAGCAGTACTGAAGGACCAGAAAGAAAAGAAGCTAAGAACTTTCAGCCTGAAACATGTTAGTCATACCATATGGTTCCCAAACAAACACTAGTCTAAATAATCTGTTCATTTCCACTAACAAATATCTAATAGTCATAGCTAATAGTTTGGCAATCCACATTAATCTCCAATTAGGTGATTTATGATTTGCATAATATTACATAAAATCTTTCCTTCTTTGACAAGTTGAACTTAGAAATGCTTTTAGAGCACATTAAAAAGATTTTCAGTTTTAACCTTTTATTGCTAATGTGTCATAGAAATCAACTTCACTGCCACCTAAAAGCTGATAAAAGTTGAGTTGCTTAAAAATATGATTGATTATCTAAGAAAATTTTTCATTTCAAAACTGCTTGATAGAGTATCCTTTTTATAATGGCTTTTCCCACAAGTGATGTACAGTACTCTAGTAATTTCTCTTAAATGGTAATTCAGAATAAAATTACTTCATCAAACCTACAATGTTATTTTCCTTCCACTTCAAATATTATAACTACTATCTCAGCACCAATATTGAATCTTCTATCCAAAATCTAAACAAGAAATGTCTACCGCTCACATAGCAACCAGAACTGGAGTGGATTATGTAACTGAAGGACTCGGAGCCCCTGGCTGCAGACCAGCGCAAAGGCTCTACCCCATGTGCACCTTCTTACGACAGCTCAGCTCCTCCAGTCGTTCCTTTTTCATTGAGGAAGGAAACTTTAAAAATACATGGTTTTTGTTTTTGCTTTGACACTAACTGTAACAATTTTGTCCTGGCACTGGCATTCCTTTCTAAGAGAATTTAAGTGGAATGAAAAACAGAATCAATCCATTTATCTAATCTAAACACAAAATATAACCAAAAATTTAAATGTGGTAACATAAATTGGGAATTCAAATACTTATTTTATACTCTCCCTACTTCCAAAATAACTATATGCACAAATGGTTTTGCTTGATCATAAATATAAACGAAGTAGTTTATTATTTCTGAACATTGTTTCTAAAGAGCAATTTGTAAATTAAATGCTATGTTTCTTTAAAAAAACAAGTAAGACATTAAGAACATATAAAGGCATGATTTGTTCTCTAAAACAGAAAAAAAAATCCTTATTTACTAGCATTTCTGAGAAAACTAAACACTATTGATTTACGGAAGCACTAGAAATTCCACAACTTCTTGTTTAATTGTACCAAAATAAAATGCCAGAATTTAATAAGAACACGGAAACCATAAACATGTCAACAACAAAACAAAAGAAGGCCAAGGTAATGACAGAGTCATAGGGTCCGCTGCCAACTCTAACTTCAAACCTGTGCCTCCCCATGCTGCCACAGCACAGCTTCTACAGGGAGCTGTCCAGAGGCACACGGAAACTCTCCACATAAAAAAAAAAAAAGACTTATAAAAAGATGAGCAATCATTCTTATGGTGGCTTGATCGTGGAAATTTTTAGAAAGCCACATATTACTTTTATTTTAAAATAACACAATATATGTATATAATCTTATAATAAATTAAAGACAGGAATGTGATATGTTGCTGAATAAGGAGACAACGTCTGAAAAGAAAGAGCCTATTGCAGACTGCCCCGGCATTTCCCACACCATCACTCCTTAGATTAGTCTGAAAGCAAGAAATGAAAAACTAGTCAGTTCACTAAGAAAAAAAAAAAAAAACACTATATACAAAGAAAAGGTCAAGTATATTTGCCACCAAGAAAATTCTTAAATGACAATATATTTCACGGGCCTCCTTTTCACTTGCTATATTAAGATACATACTGTATAATGAGCTTTTTTAATCTCGAAAATAGGCTGCCTCACAGTATTCAGAGATCCTAAAAGAAGCAGACCAATGAAGCCATTCAATATGCTAAGCACTATTAGCCTCCTGTCCATTTCTAGAAAATTTCAGGGCATTACTGTGTTATCAGAATATCTGTCTCAATCCTTCCCCATGCATATTTTCCTTGCATGGGGTATGTTTTTCATGACTATTATTCTTGGTATAAAGCAGGAGAGAGTCTCAAAAACTGGACAACTTAAACGAGGAAAGAACCTAGTGATAAAACTGCATTTCGAAAGCTTCTTCAGTAAAATGCCTGCGCTGGCGTGAGCCAGAAAAACCATCTAGAACACATGTTCATAACTGAACAACCTTCCCCACAAAAGAGATCAGCTGAAAGAGCGATAGAAATTTATAAGCCAGAGTCCAAAGTCGCCGAGCGAATACAAAGCACTGCCTGCAGCTCACAATCCGGCTTATTCAAGAGTGGTTATTGATCTTCCCTGCATAGAGAAACGTCTTAGCCCAGAAATCATCCTCTGCATGCTTTACAAAAGCATGCATGATTGCTTATTCATATTTTCCAACAAATCACACATGATTATACAGTCCCATGTTTACATGTGCAATGCAATCACGTCCATGATTGCAGGGAAAACACCTATCAGGCATTTTAAATTAATCATTTTAATTATTAGAAAAGAGACAGGGAAAGAGCCTGATCTGTATTATGTTTCAGAGGTCAATCTACTTACATTTAATATGCCCTAAAAATAAGAGATTTTCCTTCTTAAGATCAAATTAAGAATGCTGTGTTAAATGCTGTATTTGATTAAAAAATAGCACCCATACCTCAAGGCAAACAATGACATAACCATACAAGATTACTTCTCTGAAAATAATATTAGAAAAATACAGTTTAGCTTTACTCACCTTGCATTGTTCAGCGTTTGTCCAAAAAGCTCATTCTGTAAAATATTTGGTGGGGATGAAAAAACCCCATGGAAATGAGATAAAACAGAATTGCAGACCTGGCGCAATGTCTCAAATTGCATTTTCTTTCTTTTTATCCTCCTTATTTTCCTTACCACCTGTCTTTAAAAGTCATCTATTCGCAGACACCATCAAACAAAAACATGCCAATCAAGTTCCATATTTCTCCTGAGCTCTGTAAAAGCTGTGCTTAAATGAGCAGAGGTTGGTAGCTAATTGTACAGTCATTATTCTTCTAAGTCAGCCGTAGAAGGTTCCGAGCTCGTGCAGCTTTCGGCTTTCTCCTGACTGTAGCAAGAATTCTAAACAGCAGCAAGCTTTTTGGGCATCCCCGGCTGAAGTGTGAGGCTGAGCTGCGCTCATGGGCTCTACTCATATTTCTCTAAGCCTATTAAAACCACGCAATGAATATATGCTGTCGTCAGGAGTTTCTGCACATCTGGCTGCCAGCAATAAAATCTCAGAAGTAATAAAAATGGGACAAGGTATCTTCTCAACGTTGCTACAGGGAAAGAAGAGAGATTATGCATTTTTCCAGGCTTTCTCTTTTCTGAAAAATGAATGACTTCAGCCACAGAATGTATCTCTTCAAGCACTGCATGGGGCTGGGACACTAAAATAAGCATTCTGTTCCGCTTTTAATACCACGAAGGAATATGAACATGATAGACACAGGCTCTGCCGCCTACAGCCCGGCGCTGCGCTTCTCCAGAACAGCACATTTGGACACGTGCACTTGCTCATATTAATTTCTTCTCTAACAAGTCTTAAATTATTTTTTAAGTGAATAGTGTTCATTCTGGTTTCTTTCTAAAAGTCTTACACAGTGACTATATAATGAGTTATATAATTATAGAAAAATATTTTTACCATCTCAATTAAAATCCAACTAAATGGCACATATTACATAAAATCTTACCCATAAATTTAGAAAAATGTAACCAAGATGAGAGATATTTTACCAACTATTCTCAATCTATTTTAGTAATGGTAGCCATGGCATTTTTCTCAGAGGCTATTTCCTGAAGGTCCCAGCAATGGTTTCAGCACAGCCTCACGCCAGCATCCACCCTCTGTGACTAGCGCTGTCTCCGATGAAAATAGGTAGTTCTATATAGAGGGTCATTGATCTAAGATGTTCAGTTAGAGGCTTGACCTAAACTAAGAGTGTCCTTATTTTGATGTCATCATTTCATATTTCATAGGTGACCATTAAGCTATTTGTGAAATACATACATGTCCATTCCTGAAGTACATTTTCAGTTTTTAAGGGACTTTTAGATATTTTTATTATCCTGAAAATATTGTATGTTAGTTCTGCTACCATTTTCGGGAGAACGGAAACTAGGGCATTAATGACTACATAGTTTGAATACTCACTACAGAGTATTTGGGATGCGGGTCTTCACTTTGTCTAATTCACCTGCTCCCTCCTATTTCCTACCTGCACAGTCGTTGGCACATATACAAAACCTTCTATAAAGCCATTCTCTCCTGAGGAGCAGGAAAACTATTACCCAGTGACCTAACCAGGGTATCTCAGTCAAGAGAAAGCATCTTCTAAATTCAATGCACAGCAATTTTTGGTTATGGTTCTTCCATTTGCCTCAGTCAGAAGAAACCCTACATGCTGTGTTTTTAGGTCTCTGGTCCTAACTTGATAATTTTCATCTTAAAACGGTCGATTTTTACAAAATGGAGGCATATAATTTTAAGATTCTTACTTTTGACTTAATTTCATGGTTAACAATATGTGATAAACTATCTAAATCACTGTTCTTGTGGATAGGTTTAGTTTTTATGATCAAAGCCCTTTTGAAATAAGTGTGATAATTTATGTGGATATAGAACAAAACAAGTTTTATTGTCTAAATATGTTTCTTCTGTGTCTCAAAATTGGATCTTAAGGTGGATCACAGTAAGAGTTTCAACAATGAGGTAAGCACCAGAGACGGCATTGAAATGAATTTTTAAGATGAATCCTTGAATTAATAAAAAATGCATCAACTGCCTTGCTCAGAGATTTATTTTATGCTGTCTCCACACAACACAACACACTGTTGCCCCACTACCCCGTTTTCTCCTATCTCCTCAGTTTCCCTAAACGGTACTTGCTGCCCTATCCCCATCACTACCTTTCACTTGTCCTGCTAGTTCTTGGTGGGTCAAGCGTCTCAGGAAGATGTCTGCTTTAGATTACGCCCTCCACTGTGTAGTCTCCTTTAGCCTCCCTCACACTTTGTGGAAAATCCATGTAGTTACCAAGCAGGAAGTGAAAGACTTCATTTCCAACTCCATTAAATTGTGTCTTGTATTCTGTCCAGTCATCTAGCACAATGCACAGTACAGAGTCAGTGTTCAATAAACTTGTTAAATAGATACCCACATTTTATTAAATTGTTAATTCTGAGTCTCATCGTAGAGAGAACAGAAAATCACTGACAGCTTTGATTTTCTGGTATATCTACACTCGTTTGTTTGCTTCCTTGTTTTCAAGTTACCACATGGTATCACATCATGCAATAAAGCTCATGAATAGAAGAATTATTAATATTTATAAACAAAAACACTGTAATTTAATGAACTTTGTGACTGGTCAAAGTTTCAAGAGCTGCAGAGAAGGTTAAAGATATTTGCTTCCTGTTTTTGTTAAGTGCACATCAACAAACAATAGGAAAACAGAACTGCAGAATCTGTGCCCAAAGAGCTGGAGTTTAAGCACTGGCTGAACCCTTGTTAGCTATAATACCCCAGGATGTTCATTTTATATATTTTATATATAATTATTTCTTCAAATCAAAACTAGCACTCTCATTGATCTTCTAAAGTTATTATTAAATTAAGATATGTAATATACATAATGGATTTTACATAGCATTTAGAAATCTTAACTATGAACAACTTATAGAAGCAAATTACTGATAAAAGAATTTAACTATTATATTCAGGTAAATTTGTTCACATTTATTCTTCAAAATAAAACTATAGTTTTTTCATACATGCCACCAGTGTCCTATTCAGCAGATGGCAGTGGCAGATAATATTTATGATTTCCCTTTCTAGAAAACTTAGCTAAATTAAGAACTGCCTTACAACTAAGGGAGGACCCTTACCTCTAGCTAGTCTAACAGGAATGGAAGTTAACACTCAAAAGTCTCTCTTTGGCTGTTCCACTAAGATCTTCAGCAACTCATTACAAAGAGCAGGGTCGCCAAGAGCCCCCAGAGAGTCAGAAGTGCTTAGGAACACTTGAGAGCAAAGGCAACTTAAGTAAAGAAAATATATAAAATGCCAATCAACACCTGAAGTTCAATCCAGGGGTGATTAAAATAACTACAAAAAAGATGAAAACAAGGTATTTTCACCTATGAAATTGGCAAAATAATTCTAGCCAGGTGATCATAATATGAGCAATACTCTACCAGATTTGTTGCCAGGAGCCTACATTGGTAAAATGTTATGGAGAAATATTTAGCGATATTATCAAAGATTTAAAAAATGTTCAAAACATTTTTAAAGAAAAACAAAATAATAAAAAGCAAAACATTAATATTACCTCAGGATATGAAAACAACAATTTTTACTGTAAGAAAAGGCGAACTTTCAATGTTTGTACAAACAATGCCATCATCACAGGATAATCACTGACCAGTGGAAATGGGAGTTAAGGGCGGACCCGTAAGCACACACTCAGCAGTGCTTGAGTGCAGTATCCTCCACCTTACTCCTTCCCTTCTGCTGTGAGCGCCACTAGCAATAGTCTCCTGCAACAACAAATTTCTGAAATTCTACAATAATGTAATTTAATTGTTACTATGGAACATCTAAATGAATAGGAAACCAAACTTAACACTAGCTTCTTTATATTATCTTCAAAAACATTGGAAGTACAAACTCATGGTCATTTATAAGTTTCGGTTTACAAATATCTAACGGATCTAGGTAAACATCAAGAAGACTCTCATCGGGGTGCACCCACACACTGAGGCAATGGGGATGATCTATCGGGAACTCACCAAGGCCAGCTGGCCGGGGACTGAAAAAGCATGGGACAAAACCGGTCTCGCTGAACATAATGGACAATGAGGACTACTGAGAACTGAAGAACAATGGCAATGGGTTCTTGATCCTATTGCATGTAATGGCTTTGTGGGAGCCCAGGTAGTTTGGATGCTCACCTTAATAGACCTGGATGGAGGTGGGTGGTCCTTGGACCTCCCACAGGGCAGAGAAACCTGCTTGCTCTTTGGGCTGAGGAGGAAGGAAGACTTGATTGGGGGAGGGGGAGGGAACGGGAGGTGGTGGCGGGGAAGAGGCAGAAATCTTTAATAATTAAATTAATTAATTAATAAAAAAAAATCCCAGAAAAAAAAAAATTCAACATACCAAAATCACAATGAAAAAAAAAAAAAAAAAAAAAAAAGAAGACTCTCATCTAAGGATCTAGGTAAACATCGAGAAGACTCTCATCTAAGGATCTAGGTAAACATCAAGAAGACTCTCATGAACTCAAAAGAAAAGTCAGAGGCTGGTGGTGTTTCTTACCTGACAAGCCATCATTACTCAGAGTGTAGTTAGGCTTGTGATTTTAAAGATGTACACATTTAGCTTTAATTTTTATGTGTCTGCCATCTGTGCACACGTGTATGTGTGTGCGCGTGTTTGCGCGTGTGCGCATCCACATTTGCCACCGTGAAGTCATGGAAGACAACATTGCGTAAGTTCCAGTCACTGCCCTTGGGTCATCAAGCTCCGATGCAAGCATTCCTACCCACTGAGCCGCCACACCAGCCCTGCTACTTTGTCTTCTTAGAAGAGAACCCTCTGCACAGCAAAGGCTAACCTCATGACCTAGAACATAGAACAGCCAAGACTGTCCTGAAATAGCGAATCTTGCTGCCTTAACCTCCCAAATAGGGAATAAAAGCATGGACCATAACATCTGGCTCCCTTTACATATCCAATAGTAACAAAGAAGTGCCAATGGGATGGCTCAAAGAGAAAAGGCGGTTCCCATGCAGCCTGACCCTGACTGTGTTCAATCGTCCTCTACCTTCATTTCTGAACCATGGCATGCACATACCTGTACTCACACAGGAACAACACCCACATACATACAAACACATCAAAATAAGAAAATGTAAACAAATATACCAAAATGTTTCTGTAATACTCTTTTTTTTTTTTTTTTTTTTTTTTTTTTTTTTTTTTTTTTTTTTTTTTTTTTGGTTTTTCGAGACAGGGTTTCTCTGTGGTTGTGGAGCCTGTCCTGGAACTAGCTCTTGTAGACCAGGCTGGTCTCGAACTCACAGAGATCCGCCCGCCTCTGCCTCCCGAGTGCTGGGATTAAAGGCGTGCGCCACCACCGCCCGGCTTCTGTAATACTCTTTAGCTGCAAACAACTAAACTAATTTCTACACACAGTTAATGATGAGCTGTGGAAAGCTTAGCTGTGGGAATTGTGATGACACAAAGTGTGAAGTCAGGACAAAAATCTACAAGTGCTAACAGAGCTTTTCACTTATTAAAATATATAGCTGCATGCATACAGTCTCATATCTCCATACGTCATCATGCCCACATTAGTCATACACATAACTGATGCCACTGTGTCCATTCCCCGACTTCTCTAATCTTGTTTCACTGACTATCTGAAGTGTATTAGAGGGAAACAGAAACCAGAGGACATCTTCAAAAATCCTATCCTTGTGTTTTGCAAATTAATATTATCTATTAGAAATACTTTCCTAAAGCCATGATCACAGAATCATTTATTTTAGAGAAGACAAACAAGAAAAGAAAGACTCAGCACAGGGAAGAAATGGGAAGCATTCAAAACTGCTCATTTTCACAATGTTTAACTTAGGATGAACCAGACAGTATATTCTGGACCAAAGAAGGGTAAAGTTAGACCTAAATACATGTATTCAAATCTAAAAATCAACTACAACACTCATATTCACAAAAGTCTGATCCAGAGGCTGGACGAGTGGCTCGGTGAGCATAGCACTTACTGGGCAAGGGTGAAGACTGGAGGTCTGACCTCCAGACCCACAGACGTGGCAGGTGGCAGTGGCACACACCTGTAATCCCAGAACATGGGAGCCGAAGACAGGGAACCCCAGGAGCAATATGGCTAACCCAGCTAGCCAAAGTGCCAAGTCCCTGATCCACTGAGAGACTCTGCTCAAATGTGAACATCAATCTAGGAAAACACAACATCTATGTTAATTTTGGACACCTACACTCATGCAAACATGCATGCATATGATGCATACATAGATATATGCATGCACATACAAAAAAATCTGATTAAAAAAATCAAAGTTAAGATTAAAGCAGGTCACCAGGTGGTGATGGCGCACACCTTTAATCTGTACTCAGGAGGCAGAGACGAGTGAATCTCTGTTGGTTTGAGGCCAAACCGGTCTACAGAGTGAGCTCCAGGACAGCCAGGGCTACTGAGAAACCCTGGATTGAAAAAACATAAGTAAAATGAAACAAAGCAGGTTGCATAATGATTTTAAATTCTTATAGATGCCCAGTTTTTTTCTAATATAAACAGTCAATTAGACTTCTCAGAGACTGAACTGTGTTGGGACATACTTTTCATCATGGCTTCAATGCTCATAACCCAAATCACCTCTACTACCTAATTCAGAGAGCAGAGAAAACAAGGCACCATGCAGCCTGCAGTCCCAGCATCATGTTCATCTCTTGGCCTCTCTTCCTTGCCAGGAGATATGAGGGCTGATCGTGCTGGGCTCTGGCTCAGATGTATTGACAGCCGCCTTAAAGCTGGCAGCAATGTGAATACACTTTTTCACAGAATGCAAAGATGCAGCTATTGAGGCCAACTAAATATCACCTCCCAAATGAGAACATCCAAAGTAATATCGAGAGAATATACAGAGAAGGAAGAAAACGAGTGTTTCAAAAAAGGTAATGTCTGTCCAGTGTTAAGACCACTAGCTCCAAGAAACCATTGGTCACTATAGTCTCGGAATCTATCTGAGAAAGAATCAGATCCAATTCAATTGCTTGACTTACATTTTCCAAAAATCAGTGTTGGGACGCCAGGGACTCCATTTGAGCTTACAAAATGAATTCAGAAGGCACTTTCACCATATAGTAACTCCAAAGCTTTCCTAGATTCTTCAGGAAAGAATACCGACTAAAACTTGCTATTATGTGAAAATTACAACAATCATTGTCACAACTATAAACATGTTTCAGCAAATATGAGAACAATGGCGTCTATAGTACACTGACCTAGAGAGCTCTTATCTATAATTCTTTTCATGTAATATGTTATTAAAATTTTTAAAAGAACATCAATTAGTTTCTATACTGAAAAAGTTATCAACAGAAATCTAAGAAGAAATTAACATTACGGTCCTCTATTTTCAGGTTGAGTCGCACATTACAGAACAGTTTTCATGAATGAGAAGACACTTTTATTCTTAGCACTTACACAAGACATTGAGTTCAATATGCAGAAAAAGTGACCAACAGCTTATCTCTGGCTGAGGGCAAATGGGAAGCAAAGAGCTAGACGGTAAGTGTCTGTCCTTTGCCTGTGGTGTGTGATTATGTTCTGCCTATTGTTCTGCCCAGTGGCCATCACAGAACTACAGCCACCAAAAGAAGGTTAAACTTAAGGCAATAAATAGTAAAGGGTCCCAATGAGCTATTTTCCCATCTGTTTCAAAATAGACAAGAGTGTTTGGAGTGTCTCTAAAAAGAAGTCTTGTTTCAGTCAGTCATATGGCGAAGGTTCAGTCAACGGTGGTAAATGTTACCTTGCTATCTATAAAGGTGCTCAAGCAAAGGACCTTAGAGATTCATCTAATAAAATACTTACCGATTTATTAAATTTCTTTATATTTATATATATATTTTTTTCTTTATGTTGTGAATGTTAGGACAAATATCTAAAATGTAGTTTGCAGTGAAACTGAATGAGATCAAGGAGTATGTGGGAGGGTTGTCAGGAAGAAAAGGAAGAGGGGAAATGATAGAATTATATTATCTCAAAAAATAATTAAAAATTAAGAATTAATTTGTATGTTGAAACAAAAACCATTTACTTCCATCCAGCCACAATTACAAAAGAAATAATATCAAATTAATATCTAATATTCCCTTATCTTAGTCCCAAATGTATTTAACAGGACTACAGTTTCTTGACAAATTGATGACTTCCTGAACATGAGAAAGAATTCAGGTTTATCATATGGGCCTCCACAACTCTTTCTAATCCTTCATCCTCTAAATGGCATGTGACAAGTATTCAGTCTTAAAGATGCAGCCCAACATTTCCTACTCAAAGGTACTGAATTTCAATGCTAAATGATCCAAACTGTTTTGTTGTATAAATTATTGAAAGAATAAATCACTGTTGAAAATCATTCATTAGAAAAGTGTCTGCTAAGGATTAAGTTTCTCTGCACATTTCTAACTCCTAGAGAGCACGCAAGGAAGGAAAAAGGAGACAGAAGGAGAAAGATGGAGTGAAGAGGGGTTCAATACCGTCCTAGTCCTCGTGAGTTCTGTCGTGTAGTCTAATGGGGTAGACAGTAAATAAGCAACAGTCTGCTTCTCCGAGATTGGTAATATAAAGAGAATATGTAGCAGTAACCCTGAAATAACCTTGGACTCTTTAGTTCAGAGGTGGTCTCCTGGACGAAGTATCATTCCAGGTAAAATCATAGATAATAAAGTGTCAACCACGTGATGAGCAGACAGGAAGAGAATTATATTACCGTGCACTGCATGTGCAAACAAGGAAAAGGATATTATAGGTGCAGTGGACTGGATGTGCAGAACAGGAAGAGAACTGTATTACAGTGCACTGCTGTGCAAACAAGGAAAAGGATATTATAGGTGCAGTGGACTGGATGAGCAGACAGGAAGAGAACTGTATTACAGTGCACTGCTGTGCAAACAAGGAAAAGGATATTATAGGTGCAGTGGACTGGATGTGCAGAACAGGAAGAGAATTGTATTACAGTGCACTGCTGTGCAAACAAGGAAAAGGATATTATAGGTGCAGTGGACTGGATGTGCAGGCAAGGAAGAGTACGACGGGTGCAGTGCACTGCTGTGCAAGACCAAGCAAGGACACCAGTCAAAGAATCAGCAGAGGCTAAGGCAGGAAAAATCAATTAGCTGGAGAGGAAACAGGAGACACATCTCACAGGCTCGAAAACTGGTTAAAGATTTTGAGTTTTAATCAAGTCACAGCTCAGCATTATGGTGGCACAGCTCTCTATGTGTTAATATATGCCCAAAGTCCTGATGGTCAGAATCAAGAGGATTCAGGCGCGAGCAAGAGACACAAAAGGAGAAGTAGATCATAAGTATATCAAAATGTTATCTTACTATGTGGGAATGCAGGAACATCAGTTAGAGAGTTAAAGTAATAATCCAAGCAAGTATTAGTTGGTTAGAATGAAAGCTGTCACAGTAGGATCAAGAGGAAAGAGGAATGGACTGAGAATGGAGAGGCTGGACCAAGAGCATTAGTCAGTGACCACAGGAGGAAGAAGTGGCGTGCGAAGGTCAGGAGTCAGAAACGGCTCTTAGACTTCTTTCTTAAGTAACCAGGCATTAGTGTCCAAATTTGCTGAGACAGAATGCTAAATGAGGAACCGTTTAAAGAAAGAAATGGAAGAGATGTTGAGTTGAACTTGAAGTATGTGCACATGATACTTTAAAAGGAAGATAGGGTGGTAATCAATATGTCAATACAGAAGTGAATTATCAGCAAAAGATGTAGCTTCAGGAAAGATTAGGATGTTAGTAAGTAGATAAGATAACCCAGAGAGGAAGTTAAAATAAGAGGTGTGAGATAAAGCACCAGGGACCAGTGGGTGGCACAGCAGGTGAAGGCACCCACTTGCAAACCTAGTGGGCTGAGTTCAGAACCCGGGACCCGGATGATAGAGGGAAAGACTTCAGTCTCAGAGGCTGTCCTCTGACCTCCACATGTGTACATGTGAGAGCCACACACATACACAAGTAATTTTAAAAAATTAAAGTAGGGGCCCCTGACAGTGGGACCAGGATCTATCGCTCGTGCATGAGTTAGCTTTGTGGAGCCCATTCCCTATAGTAGGATGTCATGCTCAGCCTTGAAGGGGTTGGGGGGGCTTGGTCCTGCTCAACTTAGTGTGCCGGGCTTTGTTGACTCCCCATGGGAGGCCTTACTCTTTGGGGGGAGTGGATGGGGGAGCAGGCTGGCAGGGAGGTGACGGGGGTGAGAAGAAGGATGGGAGGGAGAACTGTGGTTGGAATGTAAGATGAATAAAAAATAAACAAAAGAGAAGTGAACAAAAAATTCAAAGTAAAGGCACCAAGCGACTGAGTTCCACATTAAAAGAGCAAGTGAAGAACTCTGGAAGGGGACCTTGTGGCCAGAAAAACACAGTGTTTGCAAAAGAATCTGATGAACTGTGTGTTCTCTCTCCATTCCAAGTTGGAAGAACTACAGCCTGTAATCGTTTGATTCAAAGCAGTTCTCCTGAAAATAACTCTTTTGACCTGAGTTCATTCATTCCACGCAGTCCAGATCCTGTTCTCAAATGATCTCTGAACAGACGCTTTAGTTTTGCGGTTCTCCCTTTCTTCCCTCAGCTTAAACTAAGCAGCAAAAGTTCTGGTTCAACCTAAACAGACCTTCTGAAAATAAGACCATGGAAGCCTACTGTCCAAGCTTATCAATTTTAAAATTATAATTCCTCTGTCCCTTAAAAAAGACCAGAAATAGGGATTTATCAGAGATTCCACCTACCCATGAATGAGATTATTTATGCCCTAACTTTGAAAACACAGAAGTAAAGTATTCTATTGAGCCTATTAGCCATGTGATTTCACACAAGACGCACATTTTCTCACCAAGTTCTACCCCATTGATTCTGTTACTGAATCATTTCTTGTCCTAAAAGAACCCCCTTGAACCCAAATTTTCTTGTAGATACTGTCCTATTTTCCTGTTCCTCATCACAGCAGAAGTTTTGAAAGCTGTCTCTAGCCATTGCACCCAGTTCCTCAGTTCACAGACTTTTCTGGATTAAATGATCAAGTTTCAATGTTTAACTTTTTGCAATGACTTCTTTATTGCCAAATGCTACATCAGCTTTCTTCTGCGCTTCATCTACCACACCTGTGGTATCAGATGCTAATGCTATGTTCTCCTCGACAAGAAGTCATCTTCACTCTTCATTCTTCACTATGTCTTCCTCTCCCCTAATGACACTGCTTTCTTAGTGTCCTTAGTTAGCTCTTACTCCAATGTCTTGAATGTCCTGTTACAGCCACACTGCATAGTCATCTGCAGGCTCCCCCGGGATAGCATGGGTCCCACGACTTCAACCACCTATATAGGCTCCCCCGGGGTAGCATGGGTCCCATAACTACAAGCACCTATATTTCCTGTCTTTAACCTCATCTTCTGAATTTCAATTCATTTAACCATTTCTCAGTTTGGCATCACAGGAATTCCTGGTTGACCTTCTCCAGACCCGCGTTTTTCAGGTTTTCTAGGAGCTATCCTTGATAGTCTTTTTCCAAATTCACCCAAACTATCAGTGGGTTGACCAGTCCTGCCTTCAAAACACAGGTTCATCAACATTTTCATCCCAATGTAGTTCTAGTTGAAGCTCCCAAAAGTCTGCGTCCAGAGTGTCTTAACTTCTCTCTGCAGGTATTGGCCCTCGAAACTATCACACAAGAGAATGGCCGTAGTTTCAAAACCACGAGTAGCATCTTCATCTCTCTATGGATACCCAGGTGTATGTCACAGTTGCTAAACTCTCCTATTGCAAGAGACAAACATGAGATGTGCTGTTTTGTACAAGTGGATTTGGGTTTCATAGTTTGTTTTCCCCAAGTGATTTATGGAAAAGGTAGAATAAGCATCTGGAAAATAGCTCTTCCGGATTGAGTCTGTTCATTCCAAAACACCCAAATTACACGTGACCTGACCTGAGAACAGACGCCATCTTACCTTAGCAAACACTTTCTTCCCTTCATGAAAACTAAGCAATCCAAACTCTGTTCAACTCAAACAGAATTTCTTCAGCTCCGAGCATGGAACCAATGCTCCCTGCACAGAACTCCCTTGTCTCCACTCATCCTGCAGCTTCCTACGGAATCTCTCAACTGACTTTTATGCTGATGCTGAAGATTCTAAGTGGCCCCAGAATTATATGAGACAAGATAATGTAAAAATAAGAGTAAAAGACTAATTCAAATCTTTGTCATAAACAGACATATTTTTCTGTAGGAACAAAACACTAACACACAAACTGAAATCAAGACTTTCAATTGTGCCAAATAACTCACATGCATTTACACAGACGTGTTTATACTACAGAAATGAAAAAAAAAAAAGGTTGCTTTGCATCAGAATTTGGTTCCCTAAACTCCATAGCACTACTGTTTTGATTATATAAAAAACTGTGACATACTTTTTCTGAAAGATTTAACTAAAATTTGTTAAGTCTGCCTTATTAATATAAGTAAGCTTTATGCATATTTTAAAGTAGATATACAGATACAAAACTCAGAATTTGAAAATATTAATGAGGAAAATATTTAAGAAATGGACAAAGAAAAATGCCAACATGGAAATATATTAAGCAAACAAGGAAATGAAAAGAAACAAGTGGAAGGGGCTGGCGCATCAGTAGGGAGAGAGCACGCTAAAGTTCAATTTTCCAGCTCAGGCAGTGTGTAATTAGGTAAGCACAGTAAGAACTACTCCGCAGATAACCTTCAAACCACCCTTGGAAGACTTGTGTCCCACACAGAGCTCCAAGTCACACCTCAAAACTACCCAACTGCATCACCTATGTGCATGTATAACTACTAGAAAGAAAATCAGGAATTTATAGGTAATAATAAGTTTAGTTCTCTACGCCACCATTTATTTATACTGTCTTATTGTGGAAAAAACTAGCGTATCTAAAAATTACTAAGGAAATTTATACAATTCTATATTAATTTTTGCACTCCAAATCTGAGGAGAAGAGCAATCTGATGTGCATTAAACTATCTTGACCTGCGCAAGACTCATTCATTCAGTTCAGTCTCCAGGATTCCGAGTGTTAAAAGTGACCTCACAAAATTAAAAGAGAAACACTACAGTGATCACAGGACATGGAGAAATGGAGTTAGTACTAACCAGGAAGCTCCCCCGTGCTGGCTAGCTTTCCTAGCACTAGAGAGTGTTGAGCAGGACAGGCAGTCTGGGAGAAGGGGCCAGCAGTAAGCTTAGGCAGCCGTAGACCCTGTGAGCTACAATAGTGATCAGCATGGCCAGGTGTGCCCATGGCTGCACTAGGGGTGAGGGTAACAAGCATTGTCTAATTAGTGCTAAAGTCAACTTAGTGCTAAAGTCAACTCCACAGAAGAAAGTGCATGCCTCCTGAAGCTGTTGTTCTAGACAAGAACCCATGGCTGGGAAATCTACAGATCCTAGAGGCGAATCTACTGATATTATTTTGCTAAACAGACACTGTAACAAACTGTCTCAGAGCTCATCAGAGGAGCTCATGGAGCACTGGGTGGTGGTTAACAAAGACGCAACCGATTAAAGTGCTGAGAAGGCACATCTGCTGGGTGCTCAGCCACAGGGAAACATATACAGCCTACTCCTATCCTAAGGCTCAGGGGCCGTCTTAGAAGAGGAAGCAGAAAGGTTGTAAGAGACAGATGATGTTAGACCAGAGTGAACCCATGTTTTCTGGACAGGACATGACTCTAGCCCTGCCATCGATCACAGCCGCTGTTCCCCGCACAAGATGAGACCAGTAAGCACTACAGTTAGGAGCGGGTTTGTTTTTAGTTTTAAGAACTGTGCACAGCTGTAGGAGCTGTGCCCTAAGCGGACAGAGCGGGGATGCTCCGAGCAGCAGAGAAAGACTGTGCAGTCACCAGGAGAAAGGCAGAGGACAAGAGCGGACGTCACCGAATGGTGTCTCATCATGATATTCAATCCACGTAGCAAGTTCAAAAACTTAAATTCCCAAATTACTGATGACTTAAATACATAAAATAAAAAGTTTTGGCACCAACTCCCTCCTTATATTTGTTTTATCACTAGAGGTAGACCGGGCAGCATGCGCCCTGGAAAGACCAAAAAAAAAAAAAAAAAAATCATTCTGTTTTGTTTCTTTACTACTCCGTACTCAGTGGTCTCTGCGGTTGCCTCAGCTTGAAATGGCAGCCTAAATTAGTGGTAGCCCTCATCTTATTCCCTGACCAATATCAGGACTGCTTTACTGAATGCACTGGAAGAGACAATGTAAGAGAGACACAAAAGAAGGAGCCTACAAGATTGTATACAGCATTAAAAATTGCCCAGGAATGCTGGGCTGGAAGCAATAGGCACATTCAAACTCACTATTCAAACTCATGCCCATGGCCAATAAAATCCATCTACAAAATATTTGTGAAGCATTCTATGAACATACAAATCAATATCAGTTAAGAATACGCGGACCCTAGGGGAAAAAAAAACTCCTATAATCACTGTGCTAAAGCAGGGGTTGTGAACCCGGGGGTTGTAACCCCTTTGGGGGTCGGACAACCCTTTCAGAGGGACAGCATATCAGATGTGCTGCATATCAGGTATTTACATTGTGATTCATAACAGTAGCAAAATTACAGTTATGAAGTAGCCATGAAATAACTTTATGGTTCAGGGGAGGTGGTCACCACAACATGAGGGGCTTATTAAAGGGTCACAGCATTAGGAAGGTTGAGAATCATGGTACTAAAGGACCATAGCAACAAAATGACTCCTCACGACCTATGCCCCAGAGCATCACCGGCCTTTATCAGAGAAGCTGTGTCCTGAAGGTGATGGTAAGTCACTGCAGAGCCACAACTGGACGGTGTGCACAGAGTGAGGGACTTTATTTTTATTTTTAATTTTTTATCATCCCTGTCCCTTTTGACAATTCTAGCCTGTCTATCCTTTTTTTTTCTTTTTTTTTAGTTGATTTTATTGAGCTATACATTTTTCTCTGCTCCTCTCCCTTCCCCTCCCCTCTCCCATGATTTCCATGCTCCAAATTTACTCAAGGGATCTTGTCTTATTCTACTTCCCATGTAGATTAGATCCATGTATGTCTCTCCTAGGGTCTTCTTTGCTGTCTACATTCTCTGTGATTGTGAATTGTAGACTGGTTTTCTTTGTTCTATGTCTAAGAGCCACTTATGAGTGACTACATGTGGTATTTGACTGTAGAGCACTAGCTCTTATCACGCCTCTCCCCTCAAGGCTCAGAGATCTACGTAGAGGGAAAACAGAAAGATTATAGAGTCAGAGGCGGTAATGACTCTGAAGAAATAACGTCTTCCAGATCCAGCAGGGCTGTCACACATGCGCTCACAGAGACTGTGATGGTACACACAAGACCTGCACAAGTTCACACCACACAAACACTTAACAAGGAGAAGGGACATGAACCAAAGTCCCACCCTTTAGCAAGAACCTATTTGCAATGCATACCTGCTGAGAAAGGAAAAGAACAGTTTCCTCCCAAGGAATGCCATTGGACCTATCAGTCACTCCAGGACAAGAACTATCTATGCCCAGGAGTAGCTAGCCAACACTAGACAGACTCCATGTTGTTGATTTTGGTTTTGGTATTTTTTTTGTCTTACTGGTTTTCATTTTGGTTTTTCCTGTTGAATGGTTTGTTTGATTTATTTTTTAAGGAAAGAGAGAGAGAGAATGTAGTGAGATGGGAAGGTCTGGGAGGAGTTGTAGGTGGGGGAAGAATATGGTCAGAATGCAATGAAAGAAGAATTTAAAAACATATTAAATTTATTATAAAGATTAATGTTTATATTTTATAAACAGGAGACACCTGAGTAATCCAAGATAAACATAAGTGTTATAATTAAATATTCTTTTTTTTTTAAATGACCATTTTGGTATTACCATACAATTTTCTCAGCAATAGCTAGAACAAAGAATGCCACCAGCTACCACGCCACCCCATTTGGGTAACAAACCACCCCATTCCAGTGTCTTTTTTTTTTTTCCAGTGTCTTTTTGGCTTTCTTTTCCATTGTGCCTCTTATTTTACTAAGGCATTTTCCTTAATACTATTAATATCAAAACCAAATTTTGCAAGTGAATATTGGATGCTTTTAAAATGGGTGATGTTAAAATGAAAAAAGACACTTTTAAGAAAAAATAAATAGAGCCTAAGATAATTAAATATCACTAAGAAAATGGCTATCAATTATAACTGTGCATGTTAAATCCACAGCTTAAAATTTCTAGGGAAAATCCACTTCTATATGAACTTCTAAAGAACATTAAAGATAAAATACCATTTGGTAACTTGACTTATGAGGCCAGCATTCCTCTGAGGGCAATGCCAGTGAAGCTACAAGAAAGAAAACCATATATCAAGATCTCTTATACACATAAAGTTCTTAAGTTCTCTGATAAAATACTAGTAGATCAGATACAGAAACGTATAAACAGAATATCACCCTCAAAACCAAAAGATGAGTCCAGCAATGTGTGACCAGCATGGCACTTGCAAATCATTGGCATAATTCAGCAGACTAAAGGGGAACACGCTCTTATTTTAAGAGAAGCAGAAAAAACATTTGTCAAAGCTCTACAGTCATACATTCTTAAACTCAGGAAACAAGTAACAGAATTTCCTCAAAAGAGTAGAGGAGACTTATGAAAAGTCTATAGCTAACATCATATTTGAGTATAATATCCCTACATTTACACTAAGAGTTGAAACAAAGCGAAGATGACCACGTTTCACCATTTCTACTCAATAATGTAATGAAGACATTTAGTGGCAAAAGCTGAAGCAGAAGGGGGAAGAGGGACAAGGCAGAGGAGCAGCAGGAAAGTGTGGAGGAGCGAAGACGGGCAGTGTGAAGGGATCTTCACACAAGAAGCATGCTGACTGACATAGCGTGTAAAAACTACTTGGCTTCTTCACCATACAGCAGACCCTAAATTCCGACAGACTGCACACTAATTCTGAAGGCTGCACACTTTGGACACAGGACCTGGAAGCGATGTGAGCTGAAATCCTCCCTCCTCAAGTTCAGCTCTCATAGAACCAGGAGGGGCTACACCAGCTGCCACGCCGGGCAAGCAATACTACTCAGCTCTGCTGCTGCTGAACCACAGCAATGGCCATAGGATGAGCTATCTATCCCCAATGGTCCAACGGTCGTATTCATATCTTGGTGGAAATCAACAGCTGTGGAATTGGACTTAAGGCCCATTCACCAGGATGAAAACCATGCCTCCTCCTGGAAACCCAGCCAGCTCCCTGGTGCTAGTGCGGTCAGGAATCTTAGAGGAGACCTAATACTCTTTCCTAAAGCAGTGTCTTTCCTAAGTTCATTCTGAAGCTTGTCATACCACAGATGAGTAGAACTCTCACCCCTCATCCAAGAAGCTTCTTACAACAGATGGAGACCATCACAGACAACCATAGTTGCCACAACACAGAGATCAACAGACCGTGGGGAGCCCACCTACAACATAATCCATGTACCTAAGGCTCAAGGAACAGCCAAGAGACGGGGTAGAAAGATCGTAAGAGTCGGCTATCCAGAGAGTCTGCTGTCAGATTGTGTCTCCTAGAAATGACCAAGGCTACAGCCATGACACCTCAATAACGTGGTTGCCTAAAAGAGACCTAGCAAAGACAACACCAATAGGCATGCTAATGCCAGCGTAAATCTCATGGGGGGCACCCACAGACAAAGAAACTGTGGGCAATTAGTGGCTGCTAAGATGGGGAGAATTTATCTTTCCCAGAGATGAGCTCCCTAATTGATTATCCAATACAAAGTGGACAGCACTGAAATCATAGACTCATAAGCAATAATAAATGGACTTAGCAAGTTGTAATTGTGTTTGTGTGTGTATCAATAATAATGAAAGACAAAAAAGTAAGAAAGGTTGGAGAGAGAGATGGAAGAGGTTGAAGGGTAGAAAGGGAAGGGAGGAATGATACAATTACATTTTAATTCAATTTTAAAACAACATTTAGAAAACAAACAGTAGAAACTACAAAGTATTCTGTCAATGAAGAATGCCTTCTCAATCATGGCCAAAGAAAACAAATGTTTAAAAAAATGAATTTGACTATAGCAACATAAAAATGTCTACTCAACAAAGAAACAATAGGCAAAAATAATGGGCAGCTCATTTTTTTTCAATTAGACAAATTCATAGCAACAGTAATTGAAATAGCTACAGTGTATAAGGAAAGAAACTCAGATTTAATATAATCAAGAAAGTGAACATTACAAGCAAATTGCTGGTACGGGGAGATGGATCAGGGGTAAAGTATCCCTTAGTTGTGCGTGAAGTCCTGGGTTATAAATTCAGATCCCCAGCACTGATACAGAACAACAGGTGTATACAATGTCTAAAACCCCAACACTGAGGTGCACAACAGGGCACCGGCTGATACCTAGAGCTCATTACCCAGCCAGTCTAGCCAACTGCTGAGCTCTAAATTAGGTGAGAGACCCTGTCTCAAAAAATAATGCAGTGGTATGAAAAGATCGCTCAGAGTTAAGAATGCTCGCTGCTCTTCCAGAAGACAAGAATTTGGTTCCCTGTCTCCAGATTGGGTGACTCACAACCACCTGCATCTCCAGGTCAGATGACTCAATGCACTCTTCTTCAATGCATCCATGGGCACTTGCATGGATATGTGCATACAAACATACAAATAAATAACAAAATAAATCTTAACAATAAAAGAAGGAACAGAAGAATTGAGAAATCCATTGTGACATCAATCTCTAGCCTCCACATATGCAAGCACTGCCTGGTGCACCCACACGCGCGTGCACCATAACCACCAAAATAAGCAAATCAATAACTAAACATCACCTCCCAGCTACCATGCTACCAAGGAGTCTTCATACGAAATATTAAGTAATGAATATAAAATGCAGTAAAGGAATTCATAAAGATTCAGTATTCTAGGTAGGAGTAAGGGTCAAAGAATTTTTAAATGAACTAATGAAACAAAGTATTCATACTCTATCACATATCAATCACTACCTACATATGGAGACTGCAGAGAAGATCATAAGGAGACATGTCTAAGCATATGAGCTCACTGATCCACTATAATAACGCAGCCCTTTAACATAGCCTTGACCGCCATTCCTGAAGATACAGTGAATGAAACAGACATGCTAGGGTCTGCATTGGTCCTCTACTGTTGCTATAGTAACAGCCACAGATACAGAGGGGAATGACACAGGCCAGAGGTTCAGAGGAAGCTTCAGCTAAATTGTTTTTGGAGATTTTGGTGAATGGGGTCATTTTTGTTCACTAAAGCTTCTTATAAAACTCAGTCCCTGTGATCCTAAGACCAGCATCGTCATTTGTGAGTATAAACTGAAGACAATATCCAAGTTCTAGAGGCTGCCAGGTCCACTGACTCAAACCCTCTTCCTCCATCTTCACACATAAGCATGGCCTCTCGCGCATGGATTTCTTTTTTTTTTTAATTAATTTATTTAATTATTAAAGATTTCTGCCTCTTCCCCGCCACTACCTCTGATTCCCTCCCCCTCCCCCAATCAAGTCTTCCTCCCTCCTCAGCCCAAAGAGCAAGCAGGTTTCTCTGCCCTGTGGGAGGTTCAAGGACCACCCACCTCCATCCAGGTCTATTAAGGTGAGCATCCAAACTACCTGGGCTCCCACAAAGCCATTACGTGCAATAGGATCAAGAACCCATTGCCATTGTTCTTCAGTTCTCAGTAGTCCTCATTGTCCGTTATGTTCAGTGAGACCGGTTTTGTCCCATGCTTTTTCAGACCCCGGCACCAATGATAGCCTCTGCTGGAGAGGTTGTGGAGAAAGGGGCACTCTCATCCATTGCTGGTGGGAATGCAAACTTGTGCAACCACTTTGGAAAGCAGTGTGGCGGTTTCTCAGGAAAGTCGGGTTCAGCCTACCTCTCGACCCAGCAATACCACTATTGGGAATATACCCAAGAGATGCCCAAACATACAACAAAAGTATATGCTCAACTATGTTCATAGCAGCATTGTTTGTAATAGCCAGAACCTGGAAACAACCTAGATGTCCTTCAATGGAAGAATGGATGAAGAAAGTATGGAATATATACATATTAGAGTACTACTCAGCAGTAAAAAACAATGACTTCTTGAATTTTGCATACAAATGGACGGAAATAGAAAACACTATCCTGAGTGAGGTAAGCCAGACCCAAAAAGAGGAACATGGGATGTACTCACTCATATTTGGTTTCTAGCCATAAATAAAGGACATTGAGACTATAATTCGTGATTCTAGAGAAGCTAAATAAGAAGGTGAACCCAAAGAAAAACATATAAGCATCCTCCTGAATATTAACCTTCATCAGGCGATGAAAGAAGAGAGAGACAGAGACCAACATTGGAGCACTGGACTGAAGTCTCGCGCTTGGATTTCTCTTCGTCCTCACATCTGCAAAATCTCCTCTGTCACATAAGGGCCATGCACACCACAAGATGCCAAGAACAGGAGGCACAGACCACTGTAACATCTACCACAGACTGTAATGCAGAACTCTGCAGCAGAAATCTATCAACCAACAAAAATACATCTTTTTAAATGTAAGAATTTACTATAGAGTGTGTTCAGTTGTGTGTGTGTGTGTGTGTGTGAAACACTAGCAATTGTACAAAGATAAATTCTGAGATGAAAATAATCATACTGGGGATGACTTACCCAGATTACTCAAGTACCATTATAAACTGGTAAATGTGATTAACAGAACACACTGCACCAGCCAGCCACAGTGAGAAAAACTCAAAGTGACAGAAGACACACTGACAACCCAGAAACCTAACTATAAACCTAACTATAAAATCTTGTTTTCCTACTCTCTTGACACCATTCCATCTGTCTTTAAAATTCCTTCCAAAGGGCTGGAGAGATGACTCAGCAATTAAGAGCACTGCCTGCTCTTCCAGAGGCCCTGAGTTCAATTCCCAGAGACTACATGATGGCTCACAACCATCTGTAATGAGATCTGGTGCCCTCTAGCCTGCAGGCAGACATGGAGGAAGAACACTGCATACATAATAAATAAATAAATCTTTTACAAGATTCCTTCTTTAAAAACATCTATTAACATTTTAAGAAATGTCCGTAAATATGTAAAAACATATTTGTTCTACTTGATACTATTAAGTCTGTTCATTTAATTCCCTATTTTATGTTTTTCCCACATTCCTTTTTTGTTCCACACATTTTACACACACTGGTTTTGCAAGTGCACTGTCAATACTGACTCGGCAGTTCTGTCTGGAGCATGGAGCATCTTCACCAACTGCACTCTCCACGTAACCTGGTGCTGGAGACAAGATACAGGCTCAGGGGACATCACAGACCAAGTCAGGCCTTCTTAAAATTTTTCCAATTTTGCCACAGAAATTTGTATACTACCTAGGTATACAGATATTTAAGATACGTATCAATAATAAAGCATATAGCTGGGTGATGGTGGTGCACACCTTTAATCCCAGCACTTGGGAGGCAGAGGCAGGCGGATCTCTGTGAGTTCACAACCAGCCTGGTCTACAAGAGCTAGTTCCAGGACAGGCTCCGAAGCTACAGAGAAAGCGAATCTCAGGAAAAAAATTTATAATAAAGCATACAGATACTTATCTTAAAATTATTCTCTGGCATATACAACTTTGCCAATGATAAAGGTGAAGGTAGAACTGCACACTGATGAAATACGTTGTCTATTTGTGTTGACATAAATAATTAAACCTTGACTGCGTATTTGATACTCTAAGGCATAGAACACCCACAGTGTTTTTCAGAGATAATCAATATCTTGATTTTATAATCATCAATGCTAAGAAAACCATTCAACAGAAGTATGTTGCACAAAATAGTAGAAACACTTAAGGCCATCTCAGAAACTGTTATAAAGTTTGTCCTAATGACAAGCTAAAATTCATTTCATGTTTTAAAAATAAACATAAAAGTAAGGTCAGTAGCTCAAACAGATGTTTAAAAACCAGCATTCTAACGCAATAGAATCAAAAAATAAACTTACTTGATCCTTACATGATGAGGGAAAATGTTAGGAAAGTATTAAGAGTCTTTGTTTTCCACGGTAAATCATTATGTTTCTGTGAGAGCAGAAATCTGCATGCACAGTAAAACCACCACAGACGGTCCTGAGTGTGAGCCGGGCACTTCCGGCCGTTTCTGTGGGTGTAGTCAGCGGGACAGCACACGCAGTGCACAGTCATGGTGTCCACGTGTTCGGAACCCAAGGCAGATACACACAACAACATTTGTGACGCTGTCAGAAACACCTTGGAGTCAGACATGGCATTTTGAATTAAATTTTAGTTGCCACATGTTTATAAGCCTTTTACTGTTGTCTACGTCCTCACGGCCTCCATACTTGTTGCATGACCCTATCCACAGCTGCGACCCACAGTCTGAGAAGCTGAGGACTGCAGTCAGGGACACAGTACTGGTCACTGTGAAGTCCTATGGGGCCTTTCAGTAAAACAGCTACCATGCAGTTTTCAAGATCCATCACACAGAAACCATATACTATACTATCCACACAAGAATACCTTTTAAAGAAATTGTACTTATACACACAGAAACCATATACTATACTATCCACACAAGAATACCTTTTAAAGAAATTGTACTTATACACATGTGTTTTTTCAAGTGTGCATGCAAGTGCCCATGAAGGCCAAAAGAGGGAGCTGGACCCTGGTGCTGGAGTTACAGACATTAGTGAGCTCCCCAACACGAGTGCTGGGACCTGAACCCCAGTCTTCACAATACAGCAGCAAGAGACTCAACAGCTGAGTCATCTCTTCAGCACCCGGGATGCCGTCGAGGACGGCAGTCATCTCATCATTGTTATAGTGACAGCACACTTACAAGCCAGTCTGCCCAAAGCAAAGTCCCCAAACACAGATACGTGGGAACATGGAAAACCAAGTTAGTCAATCAGATCCGTTAAAACGGTGCTAAAATGTGACAAACCCCAGTGCAGAGGCATAGGAATCCCTCTGGAATTATGCTAATGCTCCATCGTTGGCACAAGTTTAAAGAAAGGGTGCTAGGCACCAATCTTGTGCAGACCTTCTGGGACTTTACGGCACATCGACATGCTCTTGGATGTGTTGGCCAGTGTTTTTAGGGACATTACTGTGCAATTAAGCTAAGAGACAGAAAATCCCTGCAGTCTTTGCAAACAAAGGATAATGGTGACACACAGGACGGACGGAATGGACGGTGGCATACAACTGTAAGCTCAGCACTCTGAAGTCAGAGGCAAGAGAACGGCAAATATGAGCCAGTCTGGAATATAAAACAAGACCTCATCTCAAAAACAACAAACAAATAATAATAAACAAAGAAAGTATGTTAAAATACTTGGAAATCATTAATTTTTCGGTGATACAATCTATTTCAATATCTATTTCTATTTCAATTCATTCTAACGCAACTGATAGCCAATGAGTGCCTATTCTTTCTAAAACCTCAGCTATGTATGCGCAGATATATGAAGGAGACTGTGTCCTTAAACAGCCGACGTTCAGCAAAGCAGCGTGACAGAAGCAGGGCCAGTGCGTGGAGAGTAAGATGGCGGTGAACACGTTAATAAAAGTACCTCCCCCAAGGCTCAGCCATGCTGCGGAAGAGGGACACAGTGATTTGAGAGTCAGAGGTGGTGGGTGTCACCAACACGTGAGCAGCAGCAGCTATGACAGCAGCCATAAGTCCAGCACAAGATCAACCCAAATCCCCAGCGAGAGGAAGGGAGGGGCTCATGAAGCCCACCCCAGAGAAGGAACAACTGGATGGTGGCTGCCAGGACAGTTAGTTTTCCTCAGCAATGTGGCCCCCGAAATACTTCCACGCTCCAGTAGATCATGTGAACCCATGAATATCGAGGCAGCACTACGTGGACTCGCTTTTTTATTTTTACTTTTCTAAAAAACATGGCAAGTCGAGAGGGAAAATGGTGGGCGAAGAAGAAAGGAGCTGAAGACTGAGACATGGGGTAGGTTTGACCAAATATATTATAGGCATGTCAGAAACTCTCACGCAACAGGGAATAAATTCATTTAAAAGGATTCTTTAAAAGCAAAATATATAATCTCTGCTGGATATAGACAGATTCTGTTTAAGTAGGGACATTTGAACTGGGCCTTAAATTAAAAAAACAAGACTTAGAAAAAAACAGAGCTCATCCTCCCTTACCTTGGCAGAGCCTGAAGTGGCCGACCCACAGACACGGCCTTCAGTGGCCGTCCCACAGACACAGCCTAACAGGCTTATTTCTTAACCTTCTTCGAGTGTTAAGAAAGTTTGTTAAGTAAGACCTTTTTCAGCACTCAATTTAAAGTTGTTAATTTCTCCTGTGCCTTAAAATTCCATTTTTTCTTCCAACCCTATCTTAATTCCTCTCTAGTTGTAACTAGGCCTTGAAAAGTAGAAAACTCTGGCTGTAAAACTCATATTTAAGTCACGGGTGCCACCTAGAGTTCTGTGCAGTCAGACACACAGGCCTACAGCTGCCAGTATTCTATATATTTGTCTTCCCCAACTAAAAGAAGCAACCTCAGTGAGAAATACTGTCTACTTAGAAGCTAAGAATTAAAACTTCAGGTACATATAAGCAACACTGAAAGGATTTTGCATTTATATTATGATTTGCATGTGCATATGTGTGTATATAACAATAGCTAGGGGAAAAAAAGAGGTCATGATTTTGAGACAGAACAATTGAGGGGGTGCATGTGGGAGGAACTGGAAGGAGGAACGGGGAAAATTATGCAATAATATTTCGATTAAAGTGTTTTCAACTCTAAGTGCAAATAGGGAAGCATCAAAAATGACTTTGCCTCAGCTTTACTTAAATAGTATGATTCTAGAAACAAAGTACACCGTGCAAATTCACTGAAAAGCAAGGGTATGGGAAGAAAATAAGATAAGATGATGCCCACCAAAGCCAGTGAAAGGATCTGTTGAAAATGAAGAACTGGATACAAAAGACATTTCTGAAACTGAATTGACCAAAATCACAAACAAATGTAATATAAAAGTCAGCAGGAAAAAGATTAGAAAGAAAGTTCAGTATTTACACTTAGGGTGCAAAATAATTGAGGGTACTATCTGCTTGGCTTGGGAATGGCAGGGAACCAACACTTGCGAGGGGCTGAACACTTGATGCTGCAGAGTTTAATACTGCAGTATTGGTGAAGTTAAAAGCAATTCTAAAACTTGCTTCTGCAAACATAAACCTGGCCCATGAGACTCTCGGAGCTAAAGGCACATCTGTACGGTAAGTGCTAGCTTTAAAGCTGAGACTCTCCGGAGCTAAAGGCACATCTGTATGGTACATAAGTGCTAGCTTTCAACCTGAAAGGCAGTGGTTTGTTTCTCACGGTCTTAGGTGGAAAGGCAATCCATTTTCCAATCTGATCTTACAAGGTCTTAGCAGAGAGTGGGGCTGGAAGGGCTGAGCTGCAAAACATTTTTTCAGAGTGCACTTCTGCCATCTGGTGGCCAGTATGATAACTACAGCTTTTTGACTCAAAAAAACCTACAGCCAATATTTTTGCCAGGAAAGACTCTCATCCTTCAATTGTATTTTAATTGAGGTCTTCCGTTTCACTTTATCTGAATACTAACACATTCAAGCTATATGACTGGCAAAGTATTGTTTCCCGCTCCTTAGCACCTTCCTTGTTCACTGGCTACATCCTCAATACTCATTCGAAGAAAATTAAGTATCTATGAACTTAAACATTTTATCAAAACTTATGCTGCCGTTTTATTGCTATCAATATCTAATAGCTCAGATAGCTTTTTTAGTAACTACACGTTATGTTTGTAAAAATTGATTAACAGAATGGAATTGAATGTTATAAATACACCCTACGATATAATAACTCAGTGTTATAAATATGATATCACAAGCCAAGAGAAGGAAAACATTTATCACTCAATAAAAAGTACGGCAGTAGGATAATCATATTTTAAAGGGCGGACCCTGTGCCTACTGCCACACTGTTAGAAGTTCCAGGTCAGTTCCTATTTTATCATTTAATGATATTGCTGCGTCTAGAAGAAATCTTGAGAATATGTTTTAATTTTGGTAGAGGGTTTTTAATTACTTAATGAAGTATGTAACTAGAAAAAAATCCAAAGAAGAAACGTAAATAGCCAAGGAGCAGAGAGAAAGCTAACAATGGAGAAAAGCAGACGGGACCATCCACATCTACCCAGAGAGGGAACTAAACACACATCCTCACAAGTGTGTGCAGCGGCACCGCCATCAGGAAAAACAATGACTCTGCAAACTGGGCAGCTGCAAAGACCTCCAGTGGTGACTCGGCAGCCCAAACAGTGAGCCACACCTTGACCTAAGAATGAACGAATTACTGGATTTGGCTAGAAGTGAATAAACTCTAGAAAACAGTGAGGCAAATTAAAGCCAGAAATAAAAAGCCACACATCTCAAAGATTCCATCTTTACAAAATGTTCATAACAGACAAAAACACAGAACATGAAACAGATTCATGATGGCTAGAGGGATGAGGGGAAACAGGAGACAATAGTTAATTAGTTTGGGGTTTATTTTTGAGACTATTAAAATAGTCTCAAATTACACAATCACAATGGTTGTATGAGCTCAAAGGTATGTTAAAATGATTGAGTTGTATATATTTAAAAGATTAATTTTATGCCAAGTAAGTTACATCTCCAGTTCCCAAGAAAAAGATCAAGAGCATGAAAGAGAAATTATATCCAATTATGACATGTATGTGTTAGGAAAAGAAGAATATTAAAAAATCAAATGCTAATAACAAGCTGGGGAAGGGGATGGTTTGCAACCTAAGCCTCAGACACCGCCACCACTACAGGAGTGGAGGTCATTCATCTGCCATCAGCTTTCCTTCCCCCAGAGTATGGGTAGGGGTTGTGAAAACGACATCACACCAATGACTAGGTCACATTATATAACAAAGGGAAGTAATTTTGCAGATGTATTATTGCCCCCTAAGACAGCTCTAAAGTAATCAAGAAAGATTACCCCAGGTAAGGTAGCCCATCATGCTAGCCCTGGAGATGTCAAGTAGCATAGACTGTCTCCTGCACTGCCAGGCTGTACGGTGCCAGCTCGGCTGGGGACACAGAGCCTCTGATGGCTGACGGCCTGTCACAAGACTGCAAGACAATGACTTCTGCTGACGGCACAGTGGAAGAGAGCCTTGAGCGTCAGATGAGATTCCAGCCCTTGTCAAAACCTTGAGTTCAGCAGAGGAACGGGGGGATAGCAAAGTTAAGTTGTCTAAGGTCACTAAATCTTTGCCATTTGTAACACAAAATATAAACCACAAACATAATCTATACAAAAGTTTCTTTTCACAATATAAGTAGAAATTATTAAAACCACATTGTATTATAGACAACTCAATAGAAAAAAGATAAAAATGAACAGTTCAAAAGAAATTTAAATATTATTAAGTACATGCAGAAATATCCAACTTTACTCAGTCATGATAGAAAAATTATTAAAGTATATAATGCTATATCATTTTTGACAGGCAGATTGGTAAAGATCAAAAGTTCTATTACATGTGATTGGCTAAAGAACTATGAAGTAAGAATCCTAGTAGATGTTGGTCAAATTAAAAAAGTCTAGTACACACTCTATACAGGGCAAATTGGCAATGCCTATAAAAGTTTCAACTGTATATATGTATTCTCTTAACCAAATGATTGCAATTATGGGAATTCTGGTTTATCCTAAAAATTGACCCATGCAAAATTATGTACACATTTTGTTTGCATGTCTATCCATGAACCATGAAGGCCAGAAGAGAGCATAGTATCCTAGGGAACTGGAGGTCCAGATGTCTGTAAGTCACCATGTGCTTGCTGGGTCCAAACTAGGTCTTCCGGAAGAGCAGCAAATGCTCTTAAGTGCTGAGCCAGCTCTCTAGCCCCCATCAAAATAGTTTTATCAAAGGCATATAAACAGCAATAATACTAACTCATTTTGAAGGAAATAACTGAATTCTCACTGATAAATATTTTAATTTAATATTGTTTAGACCTACATACAAAATATTTTTATTAGACTTTTTGTTTTTATGTTTTGTATGTTACTTCAATTTTAGGCCAACCTTTGAAGAAAATGAACAAACTTTTACAATGTCAAAATTGGAGTAAACTTAACACTGGAAAAGCAAGACCAACACAAAATTATAAGGTGTAAGTAACTTAGAAAGTTGCACAGTTCTCTGTCTGAAATATAAACACCTTTTTAGGTGAGACAGTTTCTATGGTCACTGGCAAGATCAGTTACGTATTTCAAACCCCAATGCATGTAGCCCATTCTAAAGCACTTCTCTATATGTCCACTAAGGAATCATGTGCAAAGACTTTTTTAAGCAGCAGAGTTCATACTGTATCTCAATGCTAACAAGTCCACATGGGGACTATATGTAATCTTGGCCATCAACTGTATCTTTGCAGCTGAGACTCCAGTAACTGCTCAAGCAGCGCCAGTGCCAACTGCTGTGCAAGATGCTAGGAACCCGGTCATAAACAAAATGCACCCGACTTTCGCATCACTAGATTTGTTGACCTTGTTAAAGTCTTCCCTTGCTTTATAGAAGAAAATTTCAGTATTTTGGTACTGACAGGCATTCACTTAAAAAAACTTTTTTAATTTCAGTACTTATGGAATAGTGGAGCCAATAGTTCAGTATTTGCATGCACACAAAAGAAAGGAAGAAAAGGAGGGAGGGAGGGAGGGAAGGAGGAAGAGAATAAACTTGGGATTGAAGTCAGTTTCCAAGATCAAAAGAGGATAAGGGGTTAACATAATATAGTATACATATAATAAAGCCCATTATTTTGGTAAATTGAGATCCAGTAATGAAAATGGGGGGGGGGGGGAGCAGTGAGTACTTAAATCCTTAAGGAAAGTCATGTTTCACCGAGTAAGGGGTAAAATGCATCTTTTCCATCTGTATTACTTCAACTTGAGAGGCTTTCTTAACCACTCAGCCACCCCATCCCAACTTTAGGGCTTACAGAGTTCTTTTTAGTTATTGTTGTTTTGAAGCCAATGTTGTTCTTCACCACACGGTATTCTTTTTGAATGTATGTCCAGTGGCTATGAGCCCTCTAGTGGCCAGCAAACGCTGACAAAAATTATGTAGTTTACCAAGTTAGCAATAATGTTTTTAGTACCTAATTGTTGGGAGCAGTGAGACCCCAGATCCTGATTTTCTTGTAATCCCCTGATCTGAGGGCCTACAGCTGCTCTGAGCACGAGACCTTCAGGAGTTCCTGATGGCAGGGGAGTGGTTTCTGGTGGGTTTGGCTGGGGCGTGGCTATCTCTATGTAATCTGCCCCTGAACACAATAAAGGGGGCATTCTTGGGGAATTCAAGGATGACCCGTGTCGCTGTCTCTCTGTCTGTGTGTGTCTGTGTATTTTAACCTCCAGCCCCTTGCCCGAAGCTCGGTAACTGGGTGCCAGCTTACAGAGCGCAGACACGGGGGCGCCATGCACGGCACCTAATTGATAAAATACTTGTTTTAAGACATTTTCATTATCAAGCAAAAATATATAAAAAGTGAAACTTCATATTCCACAATGACAAAAACATTGTATGAAGGGCACGGCTACATGCTATCTATTTCTTGAACATATGCAAATACACTTAACCTATAATGTCCAAAGTCTCCCAGAAATCTTGTTCCTACGTACATATTACAGACTGAGTCAGGACTCCGCTGTAAGGGGAGCAGCAGTGTCAAACACATGTAGCGCCACCAGACACTCTCCTGTCACACTGTACTTTATTCCAGCATGCTGCCACCTATCATTCAAAAGAGAATGCTCACCATGTTTTAAAAGCAGGGAAAGATGTATTACCAACTATGCTTTAGTAGAGAACTGTGTTCAGTGCTCATATATCCTACTCAGGAGGAAATCCTGGCAGGAACCGTGAGTGAAGGCTTTTCCTGTTCATCTCAGTTCATTGCAATCCAATCCTTCATAAAATAGTTAAAATACAGACAAATCCCAAACTATGCAGGATGCCAGGGTAACCTGAGGAAGCCCTGGCACATGTTTCAGTTGCTTTCTTAGGTCAGCTAAGTGAAGGAGATATGAAAATAATTTAATTATGGTGAGCATAGGAACCAGGTCTTTATATAGGTCTTTATATATATTTATACAAAAAGCATTTACCATGTTTAAATTAGGGGCTGGGGAGATAGAGTGCCCAGGACACAAGCATGTTGACTTCAGGTTAGATCACTGTCACTCAAGTAAATAGTCAGGTGTGGTGTGTAAGCATAGCACCGAGAGGGCAGAGACAGATAGATCCCCAGCGTTTTAATCAAAACAGTTTCTGTGTGTTTATTTCAGGTCTGGGCAGCCAGGAATGAACAAGCAGCCTCTGACTACACCTTGCATATAATCAAATTATATTTTAAAAAATTTAAAAAGAAACATTTGTAATTCATATAGCTTAAAAAGAAATATAAAACACTTTTACAATTTCATTAAAAAGTGTAAAAAAAAAAAACCCACAGTCTGGTCACCAAAGAAAATATATAAATGCCTATAAACACAGGTAGAAATAGCCTCTGTCTTTACTCACTCAAGAAAGACTACAGAAAAAAAGGAAAAAAAAAAAAAACTGGTACACCCAGTAGGAAGGCCACAATTTACAACAAAAGCAACAAAAGCTGATTAAGATTCATTTCTTTATTCTTGGAAACCTGTCTTATAGTCTTGTGAATATCAAACATAAAATACTTTAAATCTGTCATAGCTCAAATCATAAACTTCACATATAGCATTTACCAAAAGAAAAGGAATTTTAAAAAATGGATATAACATGTAGACAACTCGCTGTTGCTTAAAATTTGCATATATACTTATTCTGCTTGGAATGAAAATTATGAATACTACATTTGGGTCAGCAGGCACATACTACACAAGTCGGATGACCCAAGTTCAAACTCCAGAACCCACAAAATGCGAGAACCAACGCCACAGTTATCCTCCTCTGACCATCATCACACACATCATACCCGCTCACACACAAACAAACAAATTTTACCTAGAGAGTAAACCAAATGCTTACCTGTCTGAAGGAATGTCACTGGCGATCGGGTGCTTCCCTCCTGACCCATTTTTAATAGAATTCTGTCTGGTGAGTCCATGAGATCGCGCTTTCTCCACTAAAGGCGCAGATAAGTCACTTGAGGGTCCTTGGAACTGGGTCTGCTCATGTAGCTTTGCTTTCTTCTCCTGAGGAGCCTCCTCATTCCGAAGCCCTCGAAGAACCTTGTGATCCGGCTGCTGGGGTGTGTTAGACCCGCTGTTATAAAACCATGCTCCTGATTTGGTGAGGATTTCTTGTTGTTTTCGGCACAAATTACATACCCACATAACCTGCACGTGATAACACAGGAAAAAGGAAGTAAGTCTCTGGCACAAATACACAAACTACATACAATAACACAGAACAAAGAAATAAGTCTTCTTTAGAATAAAGACAAACAAGGGAGAGAAACTCGGGCCAGCAAAAATTTACAAGGCTGTACTTCTGAAGTTAAAATGAAGTCAAGATTAATTGCTACTATAAATTATTCATCCTTTCTTTTAATTATATAAGCATGATTATAATGAACTTACATTGACAGAAAAACATATCAAAAAGACAGCTGTTTTCTTGAATTCTGTGATTATTTTTATTTATTTAGAAGGATGATTTAGCAAACAGAAGGTGAATTTTGGAGATAGTCAATTTTAAATAGACTCTCCATGGGCTGGAGAGATGGCTCAGAGGTTAAGAGCACTGCCTGCTCTTCCAAAGGTCCTGAGTTCAATTCCCAGCAACCACATGGTGGCTCACAACCATCTGTAATGGGGTCTGGTGCCCTCTTCTGGCCTGTAGGCATATACACAGACAGAATATTGTATACATAATAAATAAATAAATAGACTCTCCAAAACAGAAAACAAAACTTTCAGCAAGTACTGAACCTTCATAACTTCAGAACCCTTAACAAACAAACTCCCAGTCACCCCAAATAACAACGAAAACAGCATGTTTAGTGAAATTGTGGTACCCATGAGATATGCCTGTGAATTGGGTGACGAAGACATTTCAGACCAGTGCATGCTCACACTCAGATTGTTTTGGTTACTTCACAACTTACATAAGGATCACTGTATTCGTTTCTTTACAGCCAATGAGATCAGATATCTGACAATAAGACAACTTAGGGGAGAAAAGGTTTATTTATACTTTAAGGGACACAGCCCATCATAGGGAGAAGGCATGGCAGAGGATATGAAGCAGCTGGTCACAGAGTGTGTACAGTTGAAGGGACACAGCCCATCATAGGGAGAAGGCATGGCAGAGGAGATGAAGCAGCTGGTCACAGAGTGTGTACAGTTGAAGGGACACAGCCCATCATAGGGAGAAGGCATGGCAGAGGAGATGAAGCAGCTGGTCACAGTGTGTATACAGTTGAAGGGACACAGCCCATCATACTGAGAAGGCATGGCAGGGCAGGATGAGGCAGCTGGTCACAGACATCAACCTCTGGACTCCACATGCTACACTGACAGGCAAGCACACATAAACATGCATATAACACACATATATACATAGCAAAGAATGAGTATGAATATTTATTTAATTGGAAAGCAACGTAAGACTTTGATTAACCAATTTTAATTTGACTGATTGGGTTTGACAACTAGATTATCTCTGCCTCTTACCTAACATGTTCTATTTTTCTACAAACTGAAAACAAGATAGGCAGTTCTAAGAGATATTAAAAATAACTAAGCATATAAAATGAAAAAATAATTTCATAGTATAAATTGTAACTGGCAGAATACTAAAATTAACATTTTCCAAATCCTTCTTAGGATGTTGGCTTAAACAAGGTATCCCTAAGTCAAAGAAAAATAAGAACATTCATTTGATAATTATCAGTAATGCCATTTTGGTATAACTCCCAGAAACTGACAGGATGAATCACTCACTCAGTATTAAATTTTACAAGTCTAATGTTTTAGGTTCTTTGCTTTCAGAAAGTTGAAGGAAAACATAAACTATTGGTCAACTGATATATAATTTAAGATAATTCTTAATGATAGACCACAACCCTTATGTCATGTTCTTGGGAAAGAGTCAGAGAGTTGAGTGAATGGTTTATAACTGAACTTCTATTCAAATGGTCTTATTACTGAGAAAACTTTCCTCAGCAAATGCATCTATTAAAACAAAAGAGAATCAATGTTAAATCAAAATATTTATGAACAACTTTGAAAGATAGTCGATCTACCCTTTCCCTTAAGAAATTAATTTCTAGTAAAATTTCTTAAATTAATAATTTCAATTAAAACTTGTACCTGTTACTTTAATAAATTGTGTATTAGTTCTTGTTATAATTTAAATCAATCTAGTAGAAAATATTCAGTCTTAAACCTTCTGGAATTATTTGAATGTCTCATTTCAAATTATACACATTTTGTTGTGATTAACTATAAATAGATGTTTTTCACAATATATATACAAGTAAATTTTCTGGATATAGGAACACCTACCAAAGCATACTATGTGTAGAAGAAGAACTGGGGAGGAACATGAGGAAGTAATGCTCTCCCCAGAAGTCACAGAGCATCAAACAAAGAGGCCTTGTCAGGCATGGGATACCTTTCTCTGAATTGTTTGTCAGGTGGTTCAGAGGCAGTTAGGCTATTGTTGTTGCTTTGGGGTAACTGACAGAACTTGAAGGTAAGTTCTTCTATTATTTTTTTTTCTATTTATTTGTTCTATTGCTGAAGACACCACACATTTTGGTCACAGAACTTGGAGAAGTGGACCTCGTAATGACCTAGAAGCTTCCTTCCTGATGACTAACTTCCAGGTTGTCAGGGGAAAATGTTTATCAAAAGTCCTGCTCAGCTGTAAATATTGTGAACTGCAATAATGGCCAATGCAAGAGTAGGATTATCATACTGGGGTTAGCCAACAGCTCTCTGGTTGGAATAAAGGCTCAGTCAATAGGAGGGAAGTCACACCTAGTACTGAAAACCTAGCAAAGAAACCCATGGCTAGAGCTCACAAACCCCACAGGAGAATCTCCTATTGTTATTCTTCTAAATTAACATAGTATCCAACTGTGTTCTAAATCTTTATCCCTTTGCACATAAATTAGTTCAGCTCTCATGCCTCATCAGAGAAGCTTCAACCAGAACTGATCAAAGGGCAGAGAACAAGTGATTGTGAGTACACGTCCCCATAAATTATATATTGTGGAATATAACACAACTTGTACACTCACAGTTCAGAGACATAGGAAAGAGCGTGAAAATACTAATAAAGCTAGGGAACCAAAAAACTCTTGTGAAAAGTGTCTTCAGGGAGAGACAGGGATGCTGCAGCCATGAACTCTCAACAGCCATGGTGCCTGTACAAGATCTGCACAAGATCACACCAGACAACACTCCAGCAAGGACGAGGGGAAGCTCATGAGGCCTCACCTCCGATTGAGGAGCTGCAGGCTTCTGATGTAGGAAAAGGAGCTATTTTAGGGCTGAGGCCCCCCCATATGCTGCCCATGTCCTACAGGTCAACCCTATCTTCATGTGCATATGTGCTGTGGGATAATGCTCTTGTACACTGTAAAGATCTGTCACTCGTATTGGTTTTAATAAAGTGCTGATTGGCTAGTAGCCAGGCAGGAAGCATAGGCTGGGCAACCAAACTAAGAGAATTCTGGAAAGAGAAAAGACAGAAGCAGAGGAAGCAAGATGAGAATGCCTCACTGAGAAAAGGTACCAAGACACAAGGCTAAAAATAGATAAGAATTATGGGTTAATTTAAGTTGTAAGAAATAATTGGTAATAAGCCTGAACAATGGGTCAAAGAGTTTATAATTAACATAAGCCTCTGTGTGTTTATTTGGGACCGAATGGCTGCAGGACTGGGAGGGACAGAAACTTCAGTCTACAAATGGTGCCCAACATTTGGCCACTACGTCCACATAAAACTTGAGAGAGCTTGGGAAGGTATTCTAGACACAAAAGAACAGAGTCAAGCGTGGCTTCTTGATAGCAGCATTTTCTCAGGTGGGCTCTGTTTGTTAGAGGCAAGCAGAGGTGCAGCTCCTTTAAGAGAAACTTCCTGACTCAGCATTAGTGACAAAAAACTTGCAGTTCTTTTAAGAGGCCTTGCAACGAAACACTTAAATGGTACTTAAAAGCAACCAGCAGAATTCATGGTGGTGGGATGGACCTAGAAACTCCACAAAACTGTATCAATAAGTATGGCTCCTGCTTGTACCTCAGCTATAAAGCTAGACTCTCAGAAAACTAAGAAACAGAGTGAAGCCAGTCACCAAAGCCACAGTTTTAATCCTAGTCATGCGGCTTAGCAGATTAAAGACTCGTGCACAGAAAAATATAGAGATATACAATAGAGACAGATTCAGACTTAAAAAAAAAAACCAACTCTAAACAGTTTACAGTGTGTTTAAAAATATATGTAAGCTTGGGAGAGAAAAGAAAAAGGATTAAGAAAGTCCTTTAAAAAAAAAAAGATTAAAGTCATGGTGGCACATGCCTTTAATCCCAGCACTTGGGAGGCAGAGGCAGGTGGATCTCTGTGAGTTCAAGGCCAGCCTGCTCTACATAGTGAGTTCCAGGACAGCCAAAGTTACTGAATGCCTGTGAAACCAGGCAAGACAGAAACTTCTGTCTACACACACGGGCAAAACAAACTAGAGTCGGTAGACTCTGGTGTGTGTGTGTGTGTGTGTGTGTGTGTGTGTGTGTGTGTGTGTGTGTGTGTGTGTGAAGACATGAACTCGAGAAGGAATGGGGATGCAAGAGCACTGGAGGAAGGATATGATCAAAATGCGTGATGGCAATAGATGAGATCCTCAAAAGATTAACAAAAAAATGTGCTGAAAATATATTTTCAGAAACAAGGAAAGAAAACTATCAGCAGGAACAAAAATCTGTGTTTCGTTTTTGACACTGATGGAAGTTATCCCCTTCAAAATTTACTAGCTATATTCTTTATCAGGTACAATACTCTTACTATAAAATGCTGATACTCATAATGCTAGAAAATTTAGCCTCAAAATACATAAACTTGGTGAGAATATTAGCTGTCATATTGAAAATGTGAGAAAGTATAAATTTTTTTCAAATAACTTAAAATCTTGAAGAAAAAGCATAGTTCAAAATCAATGCCTGAACCACCATCTCAGCTCCTCCTTTAACAAGCACAGCCAAGTTCCCATCCATAACCATCTTATAATGAGCTGAAGGGAAAGGCACAATATTCTGAGCAGAGTTATATAGACTGCAAATCATCATTCTCTACAGGAAGTCCTGCAAGCCAGGCCTAACTACTACAGCATTTCTTTCCTTCCCCACCAACAGACTGCCAAGAGCCAGCAGGCACTCAGAATACGCCTGCCCAGCTCAGGCAGTAACTCATACTACTATTCTATTGAACCACCATTTGTAAACTGTGTCTATGAGAAGATACACTAGGAACTCCTGCATGGCATGTTGAGGATGTATGTTCTTCCCCATTCTCAGTAACCACTTCACAACCTTCACAGTGATTATTCCAATAAATTAAAATCTGCACCCCCCCCAAACACTGGCAGACTATTAGCTTTCTATATTAAGATGAAATAATACCTACCTAGATTAATCATTTCCAATACATGCTAAATTAAGAAACAAAACAAGGAAATTCAATCTAAACCAGGGCAGAGTACATATTACAAACAGTTTCTTGCTTAGTGCTGACAGCCCGAGCTGCCTCTACAGTTCTGTTCTTCATGTTCTGCTGACATGTGGAAGTCTAGGATCTGTGACACACTGGCTTCTGAATACGTTAATATTGAGAGAAGCAGGGTTCACAGTCAGAGAAAACAGAGGCATCTCAACTCACCTACACGTTAGAATTATCTCAACAACTACTAACAAGGAAGAGAAACCTCAAAACCCCCTTGGGCTATTCTGACTCTGCTGGTCCAGTGTACAAAGAAGTGTGCACAATTTCTCTTCTAAAGCCCCACACTAAATTCGACAATAAAAACACAGCCAGAGAATTTCTGAGACAAATCATGCCAAATATAACTATTTAGCTGTGGGCCTTGGTAAAGTTATTTAACCTATTTGACATTTCGTCTTTTTATACAAAATGAAGACAGCAGAGGAGCTTGAGGGGAGATTGTCAATCACTGTTAGGTAACCTCTAATGACCTGGTAGTCAACAGCTTCATTGACCAAATTCTAAGAAACATTACTGACATATTGTATATTTACACTTTCCAACGTGCATATAAATTCCACAAATGCACAGCTTCCTGCATGTAGTTTTAGAATTTCAAGTTAATGTAATATATTTTAAACGTAATGAGTTCTCATTATAAAACTTTATCTAATATACTCAAGTACTTATGTCTATTAATTAGCACACGGGGCACAACAACGTGTTTGTTGGTTGAAGGAAAAGGTTGTAAAAGTACTAATTAAAACAGATGCAATGCTTAAGAATGTTAATAATAAGAATACATTTTTCATAATTACTAGAAGCCCATTTAATATAATTATTTCTGCTAAGATGTTTTTCAAAAACACACCTTTATCACCATCTGTAAGCTATGCAACTGGAAAATGTATGCTTTCATAGCTATTAGCTACATGTGGTTTTTAAATTTAAATTAATTAAAATTGAGTTTAACTATCAATTTATCACTAAAACCTTTCTTAAGAGTTCAATAGCTTCTTGTGAATATCACCTACTATGTTAGAGTCAAAAGAAAGCCTGTCCAGTTTCACTGTATGTTCCAAAACCATATAAACAAATATATTTTATCTGCCAGTCATCCCTGACTTAAACCACTGAGTGATAATTATGAAATCTTGTCATCACATGAAAGCTAAGTTTCCATCATTAAATTTCCAGTTTCTGGAATAGGAGCCCTGATATAAAGGGGAGAAAAGATAGCAGTTAGACCATCATGCATCCTACGTTAACTCCAGACACAAAAGGCGCCAGAGATTCTGAAGTCACTAACTGCATGGACTGTGAGTAAGCTCTGGTAGAAGGCAGATGGTAGGAAGCTCACAGGTTTTCTGAAGAACCATGCCCATATTAAGGATGATGAAGTCAGTGAATTCATTCGCCTAGTCATCTTCAAAACAGCCTCTAAAAGTTGTTAGGATTCGTACAGGAATTTTAAAAGGAAAGAATTATAATGTTCTTTCTTCTACTCTGAGAGTTCATTCCAAATCCAGACTCAATATTTGTCACGAAACGCACTGTCCCCAGCTGAGCAGCTACAAACTAAGGAAGGAGGCAAAAAACTCCAGGTGATTCAGAAAAAAACATGGTACTAAGTAGAAGTCTTCAACTTCTTTGCGTGTGTGCCGTTTGAAATGGGGAAATCTTAACAGGAACAAGGCTGAGTCCAACTCACCAAAAGTTACCCCAATAGAAACATTTTTGTGTCCATATGCAGAGGCATCAGTCTTAAAAGCAGATCTAATGCAAACCAGACATTCAAAAGCTAGGGTATTTACTAACTCATAACACAAAGTATTGAGAGGAACAGAAATATATTAAATAGTTATGATAAACTACAAGGTAATTATTTCAGTAAACACATTTTTGATGGAATTGCAGTTTGAGGCATTAACTCTACATATTAATTTGGAAACTTCATAAAATCTGAATAATATAACAATGAGCTTAGAAAAACATTGTAAGGTAAAGGAAGGCATATCATAATGGAGAATGTTGTGAGCTGTTAAATATTAAATTACAAAACTATTAAATTATAAAAATTTAGGGTTCTATAAAAATTAATATTTTCATCTAATAGACTGAATACTTGCATCTAATATAACGCAAGTTGGGTTTTGTTTCATTAAAATCAGCATGCTTATATATGCTATAATGTTTAGCAATTATCATGCAATATAATTAACAAAATTAAATTGACAATAACAATAAGAAAAAGTATAATAGACAGAAAGAAAAAGATTCTAACCACTTTGTCCTCCTGGGTGTGAATATCCACGAAAGCAAGTTTAAAAAGACAGAAAAGACAAAACAAAAGAAATAATTAATTCCATTCTTAAATAAGAGCAGCTTTTAAGAAAATGGAAAAAGGTTTAGAAATAAAGCCTTTACATATAAAAATGATAAAACATAACATTATTGCTCAATTCAACTACTATCAAAAGTAGATAAAATGAAGTATTACATGAACTATTCATATTTATTATACAAATTATTTCTATCAAATTAGGATTCTTCTAATTTTTACATAAATGAAAAGAAAAATTAAATAACTCACTGAAGATAAATTATTATTTATTGTAATTGGCAATTGCAGGTCATAGTCTCAATATTTTAAATGTATAAACATAACAAAGAAAAATCATAGCCAAGAGAGCCTTAGTTTCCCCCAAAACCCTCCCTAGATGTAGCCTTTATTCCTACTATACACTGCCCAAAAGAGCAGCTCCACCCCTGACTGCGCTCTCTATTCTCTTGCATTTGAACATTTCGAATCAACTGAAAGGCCCCACTTTCACTCCGCCATAATATTCTCTCAGGCCTGGCCTCTTAAAAACTAAATTCTTCCTCTATACTTGACCTTTATATTAGCTTAAAGAAGGAGCTTTATCAAAAAATGTTGTCTAGAGCCGGGCGGTGGTGGCGCACGCCTTTAATCCCAGCACTCGGGAGGCAGAGGCAGGCGGATCTCTGGGAGTTCGAGGCCAGCCTGGTCTACAAGAGCTAGTTCCAGGACAGGCTCTAAAGCTACAGAGAAACCCTGTCTTGAAAATCAAAAAAAAAAAAAAAAAAAAAATGTTGTCTACAGAGTTCAACAGAATAGAATTGGGGACTTAGATCTAAGTCTGCAACTATAATGACCTGATATTTCTTAAAAATGCCAAAACTATACACTATAGACAGCACCTTCTACAAATGGTGCTGGTCAAACTTTTCTTCAATGTGAGAGAGAGAGAGAGAGAGAGAGAGAGAGAGAGAGAGAGAGAGAGAGAGAGAGAGAGAGAGAGAGAGAGAGAGAGAGAGAGAGAGACTAGATTTTATCGCTTGCCCTGCACAAAACTCAACTCCACTTGATCAAGAACTCAACCTAAGAAGTGACACCCTGAACCTGCTAGAGGAAAAGGTAGAAAACACAGGTCAACTTATAGGCACAGGAAGGGACGCTATGAATAAGATTTCAACAGCACAGGAAATTAGACCAACAATCAACAAACGGAAACTCCTGAAACTAAAAAGTTTCTGTGCAGCAAAGAAAAGTGTGGAGTGAGTGGCCAGACAACCAGCCCACGGGTGGGATCGTCTCACATGATCAGTGTCTAGACAAAGAACTAAAACATTAAGAAAATAAACAACCTCCCTTAAAATAATGGGCTATGGTATTGAATAAAAAATTCTCAAAAGAAGAAATGCAAATTGGCTAGGAAACACACTTTAAAAAACTGTTCAACATCCTAGCCATCAGTATTAAAAGCACTTCAAGATTCCATCTTGCACCATTGAGAATGGTCATCTTCAGGAATAAGTCTGTGTGGAGCGAGGCTTATGGGACTGCAAACCAATGCATCCACTTTGGGAAGCAGTGCATGTGTTTATTAAAAAAAAATCTAGAAACAGAACTGCCATATGACCTGACTATCCCAGTCTGAGCATATAGACTCTAGAAACTTCTTATCCTGAGAACATCGTGTTCTCTCTTCATAGCTAAGAACAGAAACTGAGATCTCCAGCAACAGATGAATGGCTAAGAAGAAGGAAGTGCACACTATATTATATATTATATACACACTATAATGTTCCTCAGTCATAAATAAAAATGGAATCTCTAGGCAAATGAATACTGAAAAAATGCTGCCAAGTGAGGTGGGGAAAAAGGCCCAGAGAAACAAACACAGCTGTCCTCTCTCATATGCAGATCCTAGCCTCAAACCTTTTGTGTGTTTAACTTGTAGCATATGTAGAAACCAAGAAACCAGAAAGGGGTGCTGGGGTGGGGGAGACATTAGGGACAGGAAATCATAACTGCTAGTGAAGCAGAGAGGTGGAAAAGGAGGGTGGAAGGCGTAAGCAGGTAGATACAGGAGCATGGAGGAGACAGGGAGGAGGATCTAGTCCGAAGAAACAGTATATAGGAAGCCAAATGGATGCTGACGATCTCACAACCCAATTAAATAATACAGTTGGAGGGTTGGTAGAATACATACAGCATTCAAGAACGTGGGGAGTACCGGAGTTTAACCAGTTACGTGGGGTTAATACCCCCGGGGAAGGAGTAGAAATGGGTGGGTTATCAAGATTAAGGATACTTTTTTAAAAGCCTTATGGAAACACATTAGTTAACAAGCTAATTCTAAAACATAGCCTTAAATTCAAACAGAATTACCCTGCTTGGTGGACCGTTCCACCTTCTACTTGCACAAGAACTACACAAGCTACCCATCCAAGAGTCACAAAGACAGGAGAGGTCATCCCTAAGAGTCCTCCCTTCCTGGAGAGTTACTGACAGCTGAGAGCAGCTGGGGAGGGAGAATCTAGTCCAAACTAGTGTACTTCCTATATTCTAGCAGATGGCTCCACACCTTTTCATTTTTGAGAAGGCCTGATTGTGGGGCATTTGAGGGGAGGCAGGGACAATGGGAATAGATATATGATCAAGATTCATTGTATAAACACATAAAATTCTCTAAGATAAAGAAAAGTTACTACCAAAACTAAAATTGAATGTTTAAAAATGATGGTGATGATATGTATCCCAATTTCCCATTCCATCATTCACTCAGTAGTGAATACACGGGCCTGTTACATACCAAGTACACAGAAACACTCACACTGAGCAGTCAAAGTGGATTAAAGAGATGCACTCAATTAACAATAAAATTTGAGAATATACTAGATTAGAGATCTATAAAATTTAATGTATCTCAAGGGAGTAAGTAGTTGACAGAATACCCAAAGAAGGACCATGAAGGAGGTGATGCTTATGTTAACAAAAACAAGCAATTGTTCATCAAGCAGTAAGGATTTAGAGTGCAGTCTAGAGGGGAATAGTTCCGCCTGCAGTAGAAGGATGAGTCAGAGCACAGCGGACCAGATGGAGACAGCTAAAGAGAGGCGCTCCTAGAGGGCTTGTCTGGGACCTGGAAAAGAGTGGAGTGCTTGGAAAGTTACTCAGCCGCTGCAGAAACATCGGTCACTTGAGAGATGGGGATCCCTCTAGCAGGGAGTGTCTGAGAAGGCGAGACTCCAGCAGACAGAACAGGTCAGAGACTAGAACTGAATGGAGTCTGAAGAGACATCAGTCAGCAGTTTACACATATAGACACAAAATTACTAAATGTTAAAAACTTGTGAAGGAAAGTGATACAGGAAAGAAATCTGAGGCCTGGCTTTCTGGTTCAGATGACAATATTCGAAAAGTTAAAAATTTCAGAATAAAATCTGAGGATTATTCCAGCAGCAGGAAAGATATCAGAAGTTTAGTCTGGGAATAAGTAAAGTCTAGTGAATCTAAGACCTTTACGAAGAAGAATTAAATCAAGAGCAGGAGACAGAGCATGAGCAAGGAACTCAGGACCGCGAGGGGTGCACCCACACACTGAGACAATGGGGATGTTCTATCAGGAACTCACCAAGGCCAGCTGGCCTGGGTCTGAAAAAGCATGGGATAAAACCGGACTTGATGAACATAATGGACAATGAGGACTACTGAGAACTCAAGAACAAGGGCAATGGGTTTTTGATCCTACTGCACGTACTGGCTTTGTGGGAGCCTAGGCAGTTTGGATGCTCACCTTACTAGACCTGGATGGAGGTGGGTGGTCCTTGGACTTCCCACAGGGCAGGGAACCCGGATTACTCTTAGGGATGATGAGGGAGGGGGACTTGATGGGGGAGGGGGAGGGAAATGGGAGGTGGTGGCGGGGAGAAGGCAGAAATCTTTAATAAATAAATAAATTTAAAAAAAACAAAAGAATACAATGTTATAATTCTTTTGTAGATTTTAATTCTTTTAACTTAAAAAGAGTTAAACATAAGTATTGTTAATATCTTTAAAATAAGATTTGGTTGTTCATTTGCTTGGGGCTAATATTTGAAATGAAATTATTTTACTGAGAGTATTTTAAACTTTATATAATCTGCATTATGACTAGAATGCACTGTAGAGGTCATTATTCTTCCACATATATTGTAAATAGTATTTCCTACCTTGAGCTTCGCCTTAGTTACTCATAAGCAGCTCGTCTAAGCTACTGATGAAGAGTCTGAGAGCAAGCAGGAAGCAGATGCAGCTTTCAGATGCAGACATGACCACAACTTGTCCTGCATCCAGCAGTTTTTCCCTGCTCCAAAATAACCTCTAAGACTGTGCCTCTCACACACGTTCAGGTTGACATTAAAGTTTAGGTGTTCAGAACACATTCTCAGATGTGTTCTAAACTGATGTGATTAAATGTATGTTTATACAATCTTGGTATTCCTCCATACTTAGTCCATTCAGTGTAAGGAAAAGCCCACTGTGCACTCTGGGAGGCGAAGCACCCCCTATCAAACCAGCAGCCAAACCCAGCTTTCAAGTACAACCCTACTTGCTTTTTAATTAAATGACTGTCCAAAATTCTTTCCAAAATTTAATTCTATAAACCATGGATAGGTACTAGAATTCTGCCAAAGATTATGTTTATATAATTATATAAATTTACTTCACCCATTCCTCAAATTTCTAATAACCAGCTTTCTAAAATAGCACTGTCTTCATCACCTTCATATTATAATATACGGGAGAAGGATCAAAAACAAAGTTTAAGTCACTATATACAGAATAACAAGAATTAATGAAGCTTCTTGGTTAGTTTTTAAATTATTTAAGCAATAGAAATAAAGTTTTTGCTTCATTTAGTAGAAGTACATTCATCAGCTATTTCAAGAACTGTGTGAGTAAATTGATGTTATAAGATATTAATCCCAGAAGAAACCTTAGAGGTCATTTAGATTAATTCCTTTATTATACAGATTATAAAAAGTTACTATAAAATGAAATGCCCCATTTGAAATACTCTATTTAAGCTAAACAGTGTAATTCTGAAAATTCTAAGTTAGATTAATCAAGCAGAAGATAATTAATTAAACACATGGAAACCAATTTTTCCTACCAAAAGACAAAAGAAACAAATTCAAGTTATCATATTTTGAAGTTTAAAATAATCCTTATTGCTGGGCATGATGGCGTACACCTTTAACCCCAGCACTCAGGAGGCAGAGGCAGGTAGATCTCTGAATTCAAGGCCAGCCTGGTCTACAAAATGAGTTCCAGGACAGCCAGGGCCACACAGAGACACTGTTTTGAACAATCAAAAAAAAAAAAAAAAAAAAAAAAAAAAAAAAAAAAAAAAACAACAACAACAACAAAAGAAGTAAAGCTTTTTAAAAAAAACAATCCTATTACAAGTTATGCTTATCGTCTTTTCAATTCAGTGTTTTTCACAATTTAAATGTTACAAAATAATGTTTCCTTATTTTTTCATTTGATTAAAATCATATGCAATTTTTACTTGTTAAATAAGTAACGTCTAAAAAGAGGATAATAAACAGCAGTGTGTTGTCGTCTATCTTGTACTGGCATTTCCACATGACTGGCACTCCTTTCTTCTTTCCCTGTCCTCAGTGTACTTCAGAGACATAATTAATTGCTAAGGATGGTTCCACATGAAAGAGTCTCAAAATTAAAACAGTTATTTCCTTGTGTTCTCTTGGAAGATTACAGAAAGAATTTTAATAGCTTTATGACTAGCTATTGATATCTAAAATATTTGTGTTCTCTAAAAGGACAGTCTGATAATATATCACTGACCTTAATTCTTTGGAGCTAGGGTAAATCAAAGAAGTGCATTGAGCCAGTGTTGCAAGCAAAAGTCTTCTATAACATGAGGCAGCTGGGCATTTACAAGACCAAATTTGAAAACATAAGTTGAACCTTGTAATCTTTTATCTCAAAACTTGGGTGGCTTTCCGCCATTCCATCCAAATGAATGTCTTCCAATATAAATTAAGATGTCCATATTCAGCTCCTCACTTGAATGAAAACTTAGAAATACTAATAAAGAAATCCAGAGCTGTCTTCCCTGAACTAAAATCTAAACTGCTTTTTAATGTATTTTACGTTCCTGGCATGTGTCCCCAGATAGAGATCAAGACTGGGGAGACGAGGGTGTGAAGTACCCTGTCTCTGGCCCTTCCTTCTTCAACAAACCCGTTCATGCAGCTAAGCTAGAATATAGAGAGATTAAAAGTTGCTCACAATATAATGCATTTTCAAGGAGTATTCCAACATTTTACTGTACTTAAGATTTCTATTTAGTGAAAAGGTACCATACATTAGAAACTGAGATTTATATTAGCAAGCAATTAAGCTATGATCAGATATCATAAGATACTTGTTTCTGGTCTACACTGAGCAACACGGATCAGATTTCTCCTCCTGTCTGAACAAAAGGCAGTAAAACACGGTGTTATTTGGTTTGCTGTGCTCGGATTGGAAATCAGCATGCCAGGCACCTGTTCTGTCACTGGACTATGTCTACAGTCCTGTTTTACTTTAACTGAGATGGGATCTTCTTCTGTAACCCAAACTAGTCTCTAATGTAAACATCACCCTGCCTTGGCCTTACCAGTAGCTCAGATTAAACAGTGTTCCTCCGTATCTGATTAGAAGAACGTCTTTTAAGACACCTGATAGCAGATTTTGTGCAGTGAATAGCAGGGAGAATACACACTCACAAATGCTCAGAAAACAGAGTCTTTGAAGTGCTGGTCCAGCCACTCTCACACACCCTCTCCCTGGACAACTCTGGGGAAATGGAGGCGCTAAGAGTGTAAGAGCCAATGGAGTGAACCGTATCTTCTGGGCATGACAAGACACTCGGGACTCACAGCAGCTGTGGTTGTTTGTCCACGACCTGCACAAGATCAGCCCAGTGAACACTACAGCACCGAGTAGGGAAGAACTCAGAAGCTCCCACCTCTTGCTGAGGAGCAACGGATAGCTGATGGCTGTTAGGAGAGAAAAGTCTCTTTTTCAGAATACATCCCCTTGTACTGTACCATGGTCCACAGGTGGCCGCACACGTATGTGTGTATGGGCAACACTAATTGGACTCAGAGAAATATTTGAAAGAATGGGAGAGAAGAAAGGGGAGAGAATAACGGGAAGGAAAGTGGATAGAGGAGGGAAGGGGTAAACATCATCAAAATACATATATGCATGGATGAGACCTCAAATAATCAATGTTAAATGTTTTAAGGTAATTAATATGAGGCCACAAAGGTCAATGTTAGTGAAGCTTGGACGATAAGATAAGCTCTGTATAAACCCCGCCTACCATGGCTCAGAATGTCCACAGAGCAGGGCACTCAACTATAAACCCCGCCTACCACTGCTCAGAATGTCCACAGGGCAGGGCACTCAACTATAAACCCCGCCTACCACTGCTCAGAAGGTCCACAGGGCAGGGCACTAAACAGAAGCTTAGGAAGGGCCTGGAGACAGAATCAAAGCAGAAGATGGAGAGGCTATGAGGAAATTTTGTAAGTATTTTCAATTTAAGGAAAAATGAAAAAAAATTAAATTGGAATTTGAGGGAAGCAACTAAAACAGTACTTGAAAGAAATTAGGAGCGTGTGATCCTTATATCAGAGAAGAAAAAGATATTAAAACTTCATTTTCCCTTTACGAAACTACAAATTCAACCAAAGGAAGTAGAAGGATCAGAGCATAATTTAGAAATAAAGAAAATTCAATAAATCAAGTTGATTTTTAGATCAACAAAATTATCAAATATATAGCCAAATTCAACAAAAAAGAAAGACTCTACCAAAATAAGGAATGATGCAGCATCACCACTGGCTATATGCATATTAAAAATAATGGGATATTATGAACATTTTTAAATCCATAAATTTAATAATTTATGTGAAACTGAACAAATTCCTTAAGATATAATTATGAAAATATATTCACACATACAAAAAAGAACTCTGAATCAAATAAAAAATTGAAAGTATACTTTAAAACCTTCCTGATGAATAAAAATGCATGCCCAGATAACTTCACAGATAAGATCTAACAAATATTTTTAATAACTAAAAAAGGACTTGTGTCATGGAGTAGGGCAACTCAATTGTTCTGCATGTAGATCAGACATCAAAAAATGAAATAATACCAGTTCTATACAAACTCTCCTGTAACATTGAAGAAAGTAAAATACTTTATATAATCTTTTTCATTAGGCCAGTGTGACGTTAATTCCAAAATCAAAAAAGACACTTGTAAATCAAATTCATTTATATATGAAATGAATTATCTATCATGAATGACTAAATGGATTTTATTTGAAGAAAACAGAGTTGGTTTAATATTCAAAAATCAGTCAATACCTCACCACCTTAAAGAAAGGAAAAACAAAAATCTTTTTAATCTCAGTGTATGGCAAAAGGCATTGGGAAACTATTCAAGATCTTAAAGGAAAGAATTCTTAGCAAATTTGTAATTAATGGCATCTGTGAAAAAAATTATACTTAATACTGAAAAACTGAATATATTCCTTTTAAGACTAAGGATTTCTGCTTATATCATTTTTACTTAAAATTATACCATACGTCATGTATAGATAAATCACACATGCATTCATATATATACATATATGAATATACATACATGCATACATACATTCACATACATACACATTTATGTACATGCACAGACATACATGTATGCACAAAACATGATCAAATCAAGAAGAAGCATTAGAAAAAATAAAGGATTAGCTCTGGGCAAAAAAAACATTAAGAGAAACAAACAATAAGAAAATAAAAACATGAAATCACACAGGAGAACTAATTCCCACAATTATTCCCAAATAATGCATATAAAGATTAACTCTGTATGTAAGAACTATCTAAGTAATTAGTTTGGTGATAGAATATTAATAAGGAGAGAAATTCAAAAGGACTTAGTAAGAAGAGCATCTGCAATACTGGCTTTGCTAATTGGCAAAGTCCTCTATGAGTAGTATATTCAATAAGGAGGATAAAGCAGAGAAAAAGCCTAGTAGAAATATGAAAGACTAGATATTTAAATTCCATAGCTGAATGGTATTTCCTCAATACAAAAACAAACAAAGGATGGTATAGCTTACAAAGTTATAAAATGAAGAAAAGAATCTCAGAGCTGAACCAGTCTTGTTTCAAATGACTAAGATAAAAAATAATCTACAAAGTCTGTGCAAGTGTCAAGGCGATAGAAAAATTTACACAGAGTTCTATAAGAATCTATCTTAGTCGCTCTGGATCAGTTTCCACTATCCATAACAAAGGGCAGATCAATTAATCTATAAATTGGTGTGGGAGGTCCTTCTGTCTATGTGTTGCTTTTTTTTTTTTTGGTTAATGAATAACAAAACTGACTTGGCCTGATGGGGTAGAACAGAGCTGGGTGGGGGAAACTGAACGGAATGCTGGGAGAAAAACACGCTGAGTGATAGAGAAGCCATGTAGCCCCGCAAGAGCCAGACGGAACTTAAACCAGTAAACCACAGCCATGTGGCGATACACAGATTAATAGAAATGGGTTAAAGTAATATGTAAGAGTTAGCCAATAAAGAAGCTAGAGCTAATGGGCCAAGCAGTGGTTTAATTAATACAGTTTTGGTGTGATTATTTCAGAAGTCTGGGCAGCCGGAAACGAACAAGCAGCCCCCTGCAACAGTAAATGTCTTCACTGTGATGAAGTCAAAGACCTATGGCTCAGGGCCACAGAACAGCCAACATTACCTTTCTCATTCGGTAAACTGTGTGCTCTTTGATTAATCTGATAAGTGATTTCAGGTATCGTTCCACTGTATTAACAGTAAGCTCAGCTATTGGGAAACGATCGTATTTCAGCTCCATACCTTGTTTGAGCGTAATGACACCCGACCTCCACAACGAGCGCAGAACTTCGTTTGGCAATAAGAACAGTTATGGCCGCATCCATCCGCGAATTTTGTCTTATGGCAGATACCACAGGTTGGGGCATCGCCCTTCTGTTCTTGCTGCTGTTGAGATTCTTCTCCCATCTTCTTTACTTGTTCCTTATACATTTCAAATTGTTGATGCAGTTTTCTGCAGAAAAAAAAAGGATTTTAAAAAATAGTTTTCTGATGATCAAAGAATCATAATTTTATAACCAAAATATGAAGGATGAGATTAAAAGAGTATAAAATTTAATTTTATAAATTATAGAATAGTATCTTGCTTGAATGGCATATTACATCATAAAAATCTTGAAATTAGTTCTATCTTTGATATACATATTAATTATTAAATTACATTTGTGGAACATTTTCTTGAATATTAAACCACACTTCTACCTACTATTATTTTTCATCAGTTTAGCTTCAGAAGTACGGGAGACAATTTTACCTCCACAAAGAAGTCATAACCTAGCATCTTAAAAGAGGAGACATGGTCTCAACTGGAGGGAACTAGACTCAGTCTGAACACAACTCAGCTGTAAAGAGAAAAGACCTTCATGTTTTCTCAGTCTAACAAATGGAGCTGTGCAAGTAAAGTGAAGCCAGGTTCCTTTAGGATGAAAAGACTGGGGCCTACAGGGCTGTCTCGGATGCTAAGGGCCCTGGCGACTCTCAGAACCACAGCTGGTTCCCAGGTCCCACACTGGGTGGTTCACCAAGGCCTGTAACTCCAGTCCCAACAGTTCTGATGCCCCTTCTGACCTCTGTGGAGATACACACACTTGTTCATACCCACACGCATAGCTAAATAAAAATAAAATGAATTAAAAAGAAAAAGTAGGCTAAGAAAAAAGAAAGTTGTATCATTTACTGTCACTACAAACGTTTCTATTGTATTTATAATTACAATTGTAATTTTTAATAACTATAGTTAACTTAAAATTTAGAAAACTGCCAGGAGTGCTGGCATGGTGGCACAGCCATTGAGTCCCAGCCCTGGGGAGGCAGAGGCAGGTGGATCTCAGTGCGTTTGAGGCCAGCCTGGTCTACAGAGTGAGCTCCAGGACAGCCAGGGCTATTACACACAGAAACCCTGTCCCAGAAAAACCAAAAACAATTTTTTTTTTATTTATTATTTATTATGTATACAACAGTCTATCTGTGTGTATGCTGAAGGCCAGAAGAGGGCACCAGACCTTATTGCAGATGGTTGTGAGCCACCATGTGGTTGCTGGGAACTGAACTCAGGACCTTTGGAAGAGCAGGCTATGCTCTTAACCACTGAGCCATCTCTCCAGCTCCCCAAAAACAATTTTTAAAAAGATTCAGAAAACTAAAAGTGATATCACTCCAACCCTAAGGAAGACAATCTACAAAACCACGATTTATTTTGAGCCCATCAGAAGGGAAGTTATCAGGCAAACAATCTAAATTCCAAAGAACACCAAGTCTAATTGTTCCATCTCTGGCAATAACATCAGAAAAGGAAGTAGAACCATACTGATAGGTAAAGGGAAATCTTTAGTATTTAGGGGTTGTTTGTGTGTTTGTTTTTGAGATAGCATCTCATATATCCAAGGATGGCATCAAACTTGCTTGTATCAGCCGAGCGCACGCCTTTAATCCCAGCACTCGGGAGGCCGAGGCAGGCGGATCTCTGTGAGTTCGAGACCAGCCTGGTCTACAGAGCTAGTTCCAGGACAGGCTCCAAAGCCACAGAGAAACCCTGTCTCGAAAAAAAAAAAAAAAAAAAAAAAAAAAAAAAAAAAAAAACTTGCTTGTATCCAAAGATGACCTGGACTTCTGATCCTCCAGCTTCAAGTCTTCAGTGCTGGGACTACAGGCACGCAACCACATGCATTTTACATGGCTGTGAAACTAAGGCTTCACACATTCTAGATAACACTCCATCTACGAAGCTACATCTCCAGACAGAGATCAGTCAAAATTTTAATAAATTGTGCAATGGCAAGACTCATCTAACATGACAGCTGCAAGCCGCTAAAGATCCAAGCTCAAGAAAGGCTGATAATCACAGGTTCTTCTCATACCGCTCCCTCCACAAGGGCTCTGGAAGACTAGAAAACACCGCCAGGACAAATAAATCTCTGCTTTTGAGGGAGTGCCTACGTGCAGACATTAAGTTAAATTGGGGCTGAGATACAGACATGATTTCCTGATTTTGCTAAAATAGTAAAAGCTTTATTTAAACCACAGGGAGGAAAAGTGAGCTCTGTCACTTAAGATGAAGGCAAAGAGCCATTATAGCTACAGACAAGGTTGAAGAAAACCCTTTATCCACACTGCAGAAAAAAATACCTTACGCACAAGATCCTACAACAACACGAACAAAACACCTTTTATCTCTAGGATATGGGAGGAAGCTCCTCTCCAAAACTGGATACAGAACTGGAGATCAAGGCAGACTAGTTTCCATGGCTAGGAGAGACCAAGAGCTCATAAGGTGACCCATTCTCAAGGTCCAGGTGATTGGGACCTATCAAAACTGGAAAAACATCACAGAGAACACCCTATCCCTAGGAAGCAATCACCAAGTAATAAAGCACCAGAAGTTGACTACTTCCAAAGACTCAAGTTCATGGGAGAGATAAGTGTAGCCCTCCCATGGGGGGGTGGGGGGTGAGGATAGCAGCTTCTAGTGCCCCAGCATCCATTATAAGGGAATGCAGAAGCAGCTCACATCCTCTGAAGAGATTTATGACTATGTTGCACTAAGGACAATGATGGTGACATCAAAATCCAAACTTAGCGGAATTCTTGGTTTCCTTAATGTTTCAATTCTCAGCACCAACAGCCTGATGGGAAGGGTGTTCCACATCAAGGTGTGAATACAACCGTCTGATGGGAAGGGTGTTCCACATCAAGTTGTGAATACAACTCAAAGATACAGCGCAAAGAGATGGAAACAGCAAGTCAATACTCTGTCATAAGAAATATGACTTGGGAATAGTTACATGTGGAAGGGAGTAAGGATAGAGCATAGGACAAGTGGGATGGAGAGAGAAGGAATGATATAATCATATTTTAACTAAAATGTTTAAAAATTATTAAAATAAGAAGTACATAGAAAAGGTGGACATCATCCGTGAACAAATGGAGAATTAGAACAGAAAATGGTAATGATGAAATAAAGAACCAGATCAAAATTCTAGAATAAAAGCTATGCTATCGAAGATGAAGAATTCCTTCATGAGAAGACTCTACAGTAAGCTAGAAAAAGAATTGATAAAAACTATACAAAAGGAAACTGACAGAGGGCAAGAGAAGAGAGAGAAACAACTAAGATTTTACAGTTAATGTAGCAGGTGAAATAAAAAGCTCCAGAAATAAATAATGAAAGAGATAAGGATAAGGAATTTTACAAGAGTAGTAATAAAAAGGCACTAAGAGAAGGACCTCTAAGAGAAGCCCTTGTAAAATAAACACCAGACTCTCATTCATTCATGCACCCCATTCCTCCCCCCCCCCATTAAACTGCCAGAACCAAAGATAAAAATGGGGAGGGGGGCTGGGAGAAAAAAATAAAACTCTGAAGGCAACTAGATAAAACTAAGCATGGATGAAATGTCATAAGGAGACATGCTCCTGAGTATGACGATTTCAAAGTTAAAGGGAAAAATCCACAAAACGACTAGAATAAAATTAAGTCACAATTACCACTCCTTGTCTACCACTGGGTATCCAGTATATAACATATAAAAGCCTCTTACCAAAAAAAAACGAAAGATTGCCCTACAAGAAAAAGACCAAACTCAACTTCAGGCTGCCTGTAAGACTCATTCACCACTAAAGACACAGAGACTAATAGTTACCTTATACCAGATAAAACAAACTACTATACCAAAAACTGTAAAGAGATTCAAAGAAAGTTCTTCTGTTATAATAAATTCATCAACAACATATATGAATTCCAAATATGTATATACCCAACGCTGAAACAGCAAAATACATACGGTCAATATTAGGAAATTACTAATGAAAAAGTAAAAAAATAGATGGGCTCCATTGGCTCATTGTCCACAATTTTTAGAGCATATAAACAGAAAATCAATATGGAAATAAAAGTCTTGAAATGCACTTTAAATCAGAGGGGACAAAAATAAATATTTTTTCTATCCCAAAATAGCAGAAGACACATTCATCTCAAGATAGCAGAAGACACATTCATCTCAAGAGCACGCATGCACAACACTCCAGGATAAGCCACAGGGCGAGCTATAAAATGTTTCAGCAAATGTAAGAAAACCAGAACCACACCAAAATGTTTGTTTCGGTTATAAGATATGAAACACAAAACAATATAAAAGATTCTAGAAAATTGACAAAGATGTGAAAATTAAACAGTATGTTCATTGTTAACTCATTGTCCAATGCTATAAAGAACCCTTATAATGACCTACAAAGTCTTGAATGTACAGCCATGTGTCAAATGCTGGTGCTTCATTTAGCGGGAGCTGCACATCGGGAGCTCCACCAACTTGTGATCCAGCCTAGGTACACAGCAGATAAGCTGTGTAAGTTTGTGTGATTTCACTGCAATGATATCTATAGAGTGATGAATTTCGAATAATTTAACCCCACTTTGAAGTGACACATGACTATACAAGGACAAGTCCACACTTTTAAGCCCAGGTTTGACATTATTTCCTTAGTCTCCTTGTAAAGCTATCCTGCCTTTACACGCATCGCGATGAATCATTACATGTTCTCTCTGCCTTTGAGTCATGTTTCTCTCTCTAGTCCTCTATCTCTGTGTCATCTATCTAGCTACCTGTCTGCCCCATCATCTGGGTAACCCAGGCTGGCCTAGCACTCAAGATCTTCCTACACAGACTCCCAAGTGGGAAGACTGAGCTGTGCGCTATCTTGCCTAAGAGAAGAAAGAATCCCCAACCTAAAATCAGACCTGAACCACACACTGAGAACATCAAATTCTAATCAACGAGGCCCAAAGACCATCACATTTTCTGTTCTGATGAAGCTCATTCAAATGGACCTCCACTTCAACCATTTCAACCGCTTATTCATAGCTTTTACCAAATACTATGGATTTGGCTTTCTGTGGTTTTCTTCTTGGTTTGAAGGAGTATCAGAGATAACTTACATAAATTTAAACAGCAAAATCTTCTCCAAGTCTTAGGTCTAATTGCTTACTTTGAAGTAGTCAATATATCAATTTCTTCATCATTGTGATTTAACTGCTGGCTCTGTGTGTGTATGTGTGTGTGTGTGTGTGTGTGTGTGTATGTAGGCATGTATGTGCATGTATGTGTGGGTGGGCATGTGTGTGCACACATATAAATGTATGTGCATATAAATGGTTTATGTATGTCTGAGTTATAAAAAATCCCCCAGTCCCTCCTAAATAGCCTTATAATTTTACCTCTCACAGCTAAGCTTTTAATCGATCTGCAGTTTATTTTTATATGTGATGTGATATGGAGATTTAATCTCAATGTTATTTATATATTCTATTTCGCCATTATCATTTATTAAGTAGCTATTCTCTCTTCCACTGATTTGTGCAATCAGCCTGTCATATATTAAGCTCCATACTTACATGATGGCCACTGCACTGTATTTCACTGCTACTCCAGGACAACACTGTCAAAACCAAACTTGCAAGGCAATGAAAGGTCCAACAGATCTTAAATAGGTAAATTCCAATATACAATTTTTAGAAAGGCAGATAAGAGGTCACCACACCCTGCGGAGGGCTGCTTAATATTTTGGACACCGTGGCCACACGTTCATTGTCAGAACAAGTCGTCGCTGAGGCATGATGGTAACCATGAACAATGTGTAAAAAATAAGCTTGCATGTATTCCACTAAAACTTCATGCACAACCCATGTTTAGCAAATTCCTGGGACAAATATATTGTAAAGGATACAACATTCTATTTAAAGTACTGCATGAATTTTGAAGTGTTGATATTTCTACTGTTTCATAAAAGCTTTCTAATTCAAGGTTCACATATGTTCTATATCAATATTCATGACCAGAGAACTCATCAAATTCAATATTTCCTAAAGTAAATGTTATTCTCTGCAAATTAACAGCGTCAATAAATTCGTGTTTACGGCTATTCCTGAAAATCTTGTCCCCAGCCTCTGAGTTTTACTGGTTTTTCAGGCTTTCCACGAACCAATAATTCACACCACTACATTAAAAGGCATCTGTGGCAGGCTTGCTCTTTAAAACTTCATTTTCAATTGTGAAGTCACACCTTGTCATATTTCTAGACTGACATTAAATTATTTTCTCCCTTTTCCTCATCATATAATCTCTATAGATATAGATATGCATTATTGATTGAATTATTTTGAGGTAGGTTTTAGATGTATATTTTCTATGGTAGAGATATGAAGAATTGCCCCAGAAGGAGCTTGCACTGTATGCTTTGTCCTTAGCTGAGGAAATTTGTGGAGGTTATCAAAATGTTGGAAGGTAGGACCTAGCTGAAGCACGTTGGCCATTAGGAGTAGATCCTAAAGCAGTAGTTCTCAACCTGTGGGTCTGACCCCTTTGGGAATCGCATATCAAATATTTAGATTACAATTCATAACAGTAGCAAAATCACCATTATGAAGTAACAACAAAATAATGTTATGGTTGGGGTGAGCACACATGAGGAACTGCATTAAAGCATCACAGCATTAGGAAGGTGGAGAACCACTGGATTTGGGGTATCCTCTTTCTGACCCCATCCTCCTTCCCTCCTCTCTGTCCTTCTCCCGCAAGCCCCACACCAAGCCATCTGCTGCATGAGGTGTGTAACCACTGCAGTGTCTCTCAACGGCATGCCTGCCCAAGGCTGGATACAGCCAAGCAACCAAGGACTAACCCTTCTGAAACCAGGAACCAAAATAAACATTTCCTTCCTTTGGTTGTTTCTGTCTAGTACTGTGTTATAGAAACAATAAAAAAGAACACTTTTCTTCACATAATATATCGTAGTTCAAAATAAAAACTCAGAGTTCCTTGCTAGATCAACTTATAAAGACTCAAATTGGAACACCTACTCTGTATTATAGAGACAACTTGAAGAGGGGAAATCCATATATCCCAGATAGACAGTACTTTGGGTGGTTCCCCCACAGGCTCATGTTTGACTATTTGGTCCCCAGTTGCTGAGATGCTTAGTCAGGATTAGGAGGTGAGACTTTGTGGAAAGAGCTGCATCAGGGGTGGGATTTACAGCTTCAACAGTGCCCTCTTCAGTGTATCCTCTACCCCTTGCTTGCAGCTCAGGATGCGAGGTCTCAGTTGATGCTACCACCATGCCTTCACCTGGCCAAATTCTAACCCTCTAAGCACCCGATTAAACACCTTCTTTAGGAGCCACCTTAGTCACGGTGCTGTGCCGCAGACATAGGAAAACAACTGAAGACATCCAGTTTTTTGACTTTTTTTTTTTTTAAAATCTGGTTAAAAATAGTTCGGTCTCTTTCTCTGTTGAGAAGATTTTACTACTGGTAAGACATTTCACTCCCATAAAACACTGCGAGGTTTTTATCTATTTTCTTGAAAATTATCGGGAGATTGATACTGGCACTGCATTATATTTCTAGGCTAGTTTTAGGATAACTGGCATCGTTAGAATATTGAGTCTTCCTACTCACATGGTGCTCCTATTATTGCTATTCCTCAAAAGTAAAAATAAAAAAACAATGGTTTTACCACTAATATCTTATCTCAATTTTGTGGTTTAATTTATAAACAAGTACCAAGAAGGCCATGGAGTAACCTCTATCTCAGTTTAAACTATTTCCTTCCTCGTTCATTTTGGTTCCTTTAAGACAGCATCTATAGACTTCAGTTGTCCAGAGGAACTACAGAACAACCAAACTATTTCCATGTTCTATATGTAGTTATGGGAGGGTGGGGTGGATTGTAAAAGAATGTTTCCCAACACTTCCACAGAACTAAGAAAGCCATGACACGTCCCTTCTACACCCACTTCCATGTCCCTTCCTCAGGAACACACGTCACAGCTGCATGCCTAGGTCAGTCTCTCCATTAGATCTTTCCAAAGCATCATAACATATTGCAGTTATCAAAACTGCAATTTTGGTTCATTCCATGACATTCTAATTACCCCTATTTGTGTAATGAAAAAAGAATCCATACAGATTTTGGTTTTGCTCTCAATTTTATCCCAGTAACTAACTTAATATATAATCAGCTTGTCAATAAACACTGACTGAGGCAAGGTGGTGGTGGTGCACACCTTTAATCCCAGCACTCGGGAGGCAGAGGCAGGCAGATCTCTGTGAGTTCGAGGCCAGCCTGGTCTACAAGAGCTAATTCCAGGACAGGATCCAAAGCTACAGAGAAACCCTGTCTCAAATAAACCAAATAAATAAATAAATAAATAAATAAATTCTGAATGTTTGAATTAATGTTAAGTACAGTGCATGTAACATCTTTGTTAGGTGGAGCAAAACATGTAAACTTGAACATAACCTAGTTCTTGTCGACAGTAAAATAAGACACACGGATGTATTGATATTGGGCAGTCATGTAAACAAGCTAAAACTCAATTGAAACAGATGTAAGAAAAGCTGGTTCTAGAAAGCAGGGATTAATTGTGAACAGTATTAGCACAAAGAGGGACATTCTTTAGTTTGTAAACATCCTGTCCTGAGAAGGTAAGTATGGTAGGCATCAACTGAGAAATTAATTCTAATTTGGAGTGTTTCACATGCAAAGTATTAAAAGCAGATGAAAAGCTAGGAGACTGAGAGACTGCATTTTGAGTAACTCATACATAAGGAAACAACAAAACTACAGAAAGGCAGAATGTACAAAGGCAACTTAGAAGAGAATATCTTAAATCTATCCACAGGGTCATTTCCTAGATTAGTATCTATCTACTCTCATTTTTAATATCACATTAGAGAAATCAGGAAGTCACTGTGAAAATATTTTACAAAATGATCTCCAATGAATCAGATATTCCACTGATTTTAAGCTAACAAAACAGACAATTTTTTTTGTTTTGTTTTGTTTTGTTTTTCAAGACAGGGTTTCTCTGTGGTTTTGGAGCCTGTCCTGGAACTAGCTCTTGTAGACCAGGCTGGCCTCGAACTCACAGAGATCCGCCTGCCTCTGCCTCCCGAGTGCTGGGATTAAAGGCGTGCGCCACCACCGCCTGGCTACAGACAATTTTTTTTAAGTGATTTTTTTTTTTTTAAATGTTGAGACTGGGCCCAAGACAGCAACTGCATGAAGCCCAACGCCAACCTCTCTTTAAAAGAGCCCCAGGGTCATCCCTTCCCCTCCAGCGCCTACCATGCAGCTTCTGCACTGCACCACACCATCTGGAAGGCATTGGGGTGGAAGCCCAGAGCTGCACTGGGAATTTTCGGCAGGAATTCGCAGAACTAGTCTCCCCATCACAGTCGCCCCTCTTTCAGCACCCCCAACCACTGAGTCTCAAGACCTGGGCCATACGCAGCAAAACAGAACCGAACTGAAGAGATTCCCGGGATCAGCAGGGATTGGGTGGGGGTGGAGGAGGGAGAGTACTGGGAGAGACAACTGGAATTGGGGGGGGGGGCGTCTCTGGTAGGAGCTGGTGTAATGGGAACTCCCAGGAATCCACACGCCAAGACTCCAGCTAAACCCCTAGTATTGGGAGATCAGAGCCCGAACCAGCCATCTCCAATAACCAGGGAGGACTTCCCAGGGGAGGGACTGGGACCTAAACCCAGGCGCAAAACCATCAACCTATAATTACAAGATGTGCTGGGGCAAAGGTGGCATAAAAACTGTGAGAGTAGCCAGCCAATGACTGGTCAAGCTTGAGACTCATGCCATGAGAGGGAAGCCACCCCTGACACTGCCTGCAGGACCAGACCCTACCAGGGAAAGGAAAAAGTCAGTGGAATGGTTCCTAATGATATTCTGCTATCCTCCCAGACAGGAGCCAGAGAGGCTTCATCTAGCAACTAATAGAAACCAGCATAGACACTCACAACCAAACATTAGGTGGAGCTCAGTGAATCCTGCAGAAGAGGACAAAGAAGGATTGTGGGAGCCCAAGGGGTCAAGGACACCACAAGAAAAAGCAAATAATAAATGAACTTGGGCTCACAGGGACTCACAGAGACCGAACTGACAACCAAGGAGCCTCCATTGGTCTGACCCTCTCTCTGTATATATGTTATGGTTGTATAGCTTGATTTTCTTGTGGAACTCAACAGTGGGAGCAGGGGCTGTCTCTGACTCTTTTGCCTGCTTTTGCGAACTTTTCCCTCCTAGTAGGTTGGGTCATCCGGTCTTAATACAAGGTTAGAGGATGCCTAGTCTTAGTTAATTTCATACGCAATGTTTAGTTGATTCCCTTCCAAGGGAAGCCTGTCCTTTCCTGAAGGGAAAAGGGGGAGGAAGAGAGGAGGAAGGGGCTTAAAGGGAGGGAAACTGAGGTCAAGATGTAATATATGAGAGAATACAAAAACAAGTAATTTCCTAGGTCAGCCCTCTTATGATGTCTGGTAGGCAGAGGCAAGTGGATCTCCGTGAGTTCAAGATCAGCCTGGTGTACAAAGTGAGTTCCAGGACAGCCAGGGTTGTTACACAAATAAACCCTATCTCAGCACGGGTCTGGGACTGCCAAGAGAGTAGGACAGAACCAGAGACCTGCAGGTCCCGACACAAATCTGAAACCTCTGAGGGAGTTGGCCTGAGGCAGGACCTCTACCAGAGCAGGCCCAAGGCAGCAACCTCAGGAGAAAGAGCCCCAAGCAAGCAATCTCCCTGGGAGCATCCCTGAACAACCCCTGGTATTGCAAAAAGAACCTTACAAGTGCCTAGTGACCTCCAGGAACAGGGAATGATCAAGAGGGTGACTGAAACGGTGGCCCTGACTACACCACTAGGAGCAATCATCTGGGCCTTGGAGCCACTGGCACCTGGAAGATTGATCACCAGCAGAGTCACAGACAGCCCCAACTACACTAATCAGAGGAAAAGATGGGTAGACAAAGTAAGAACACACAATACCACAAAGAGCAACACAACACCAGTAAAATCTAGAAACCATACAACAGCAAGACTTGAACAACCAAATACAGATGAAGCAGTAGAAAATTACCTAAAAAATAACTTTAGAAGAATGTTTAAGGCCCTTAAAAAGGAAATGAAAAATTCTCTCAAAGAAATAAAGGAAAAGACAAACAAAAAATTGGAAGAAATCAACAAATCCCTTAAAGAAAACCAAGAAAAAACAATCAAACAGGTGAAAGAAACTATTCAATATTTGAAAACTGAAATAGAGACAATAAAGAAAACACAAGAAGAGGGAATTATAAAAACAGAAATCATAAGAAAATGATCAGGAACCACAAATGCAAGCATAATCAGCAGAATACAAGGGACAGAAGGGAGAATCTCAAGCGCTGAAGATACAATAGAGGAAATAGACTCATCGGTCAAAGAAAACATTAAATCTATAACAAAAGCTTAACACAAAACATCCAGGAAATATGGGACACCATGAAAAGAACAAACCTACGAATAACAGGTATAGAAGAAGAAGTTCAACTCAAAGACACAAAAATTATATTTAACAAAATCATAGAATAAAACATTTCCAACCTAAAGAAAGATATGCCTATGAAGATACAAGAAGTTTACAGAACACCAAATAGACTGGATCAAAAATAAAAAAAAAAGTCCCCTCGCCACATTATAATCAAAACACTAAACATACAAAATAAAGAAACAATATTAAGAGCTGCAAAGGAAATAGGCCAACTAAAATGTAAAGGCAGACTTATCAGGATTACACCTGACTTCTCAATGGAGACAATGAAAGCCAGAAGGTCCTGGTCAAGTGTTATGCAGACATTAAGAGGGCACAGCTGCCAGTCCAGACTATTATACCCAGCAAAATTTTCAATCACCATATAAGAACAAAACAAGATATTTCATGACAGAAACAGATTTGACCAATACCTAGTCTCAAAAAAACTCCAACCCAAGGAGGTTAGTTACATTAAAAAAAAAAAAAACAAAAACAAAAACAAAAACAAAAACACGGACAATAGATGATCTCACAGCAGCAAATCCCAAAGAAGGGGAAAATGCACAAAATAACATATAATATCACCAAAACTAAATTAATAGGAGACAGCAATCACTGGTCATTAATATCCCTTAATATAAATGGACCCAACTCACCAATAAAGAGACACAGGCTAACAGATTGGATACAAAAACATAATCTATCCTTCTGCTGCATACAAGAAACACACCTCAACCTCAAAGATAGACAATACCTTAGAGTAAAGAGTTGGGAAAAGATTTTCCAATCAAATAGACCTAAGAAAAAAACTGATGTAGCTACCCTAATATCTAACAAAATAGACTTCAAACTAAAATCAATCAAAAGAGACAAAGAAGGACATTTTATATTAGTCACAGGAAAAATCTATCAAGAAGAAATCTCAATACTGAACATCTATGTCCAAAATACAAGGGCACCCTCATATGTAAAAGAAATGCTTCTGAAGCTTAAATTACACATTAAACCCCACACACTAATAGTGGGAGACTTCAACACTCCACTCTCACCACTGGACAGGTCTGTAAGATAGAAGATTAACAGAGAAATAAGGGAACAAACAGATGTTATGACTCAAATGGACTTAACAGACATCTATAGAACATTCCATCCAAACAGAAAAGAATATACCTTCTTCTCAGCACCTCATGGAACCTTCTCAAAAAATGACCACATACTAGATAACAAAACAAACCTCTACAGATAAAAAAAATGGAAATACCCATTTATGTTATCAGATCACCATGGGTAAAAACTAGAATTCAACAGCAACACTAATTCCAGAAAGCCCACAAACACACGGAAATTAAACAATGCTCACCTGAATCATCAATGGGTCAAGGAAGAAATAAAGGAAGAAATTAAAGGCTTCCTAAAATTCAATAGAAATTACCACACAACATACCCAGATTTATGAGACACAATGAAAGCAGTATTAAGCGCAATTGAAAAATCGCTTTCATGATGAAACAGGAGAATCTTTAAAATCCTCCAAAACTATATAATCTTTAGAGAAAAAAAAAAACATTCAATGGCTCTTGAATATAACAAAGAAAAGACAAGGTAAACAGGCTCTACCAACACAGGACAGGGTTCCTAAACCACTGTGGGCAGCGAAGTCCTCTCTGAACACTATCTAGGTTTGAATTTTCATTGCAATGTGAACCTTAACTTTTGGCCAATCCAAGCCATTACAACATTTTGTAGAAAAGTACTGAACTAAGTTATTCTTACTGCAATAGCTATTCATTTGGCAAATTTCCATCAGAAATAAATGAAATCAAGTATGAACTAGTGACAGTGGAGGTTACTATTCCACATTATTTCGAGGTTCCCGCTCTTCCTGCATCCATGGTTAGACATGGTAGACTCCCTTGCATGTAGTTAGGATCTTGTAATAAATTTGGGTCAATAGGCTGCAAACTCAAGGGACTTATTCACTTTTCTCTTATGCAATTAGTAAGAGTATAACCTGTGAACACCTTCTTTAAAATGTTTTAAAATCTATTATCAACTAAAAGAAATGGAATCTTTGTTTTTAATGTTTCAAGTCATTGTTAGAATATATTACTATATTCCCAAACTATGTTTTATGGTCTAATAAAGTATTCAGCGAAAACACAATTTGGTGGTCAAATAAGTTTAGTTATCAGCATTATGATCTAGTCATACTTAGGTTCTCAGAATTATTACAAAAACAAATCTGCTTAACCATTTAAAACAATTTACCCAAAACTATTTGAGCAAACAACAAACGTAGGAGTTAATGCCGCTCACTGCCTTCTGGTAGCTCTGCTTAGAGACACTCTAGACTATTCGACATTATTAGAAAAGTACATCTGTTCTGGGCAAATGTGGCTTATATATTAAGCGAGGGGACTGCCTATTTTTTCCATTAGCCTCTAAGTTATCCTCGTTTTCTTTTTAGATTTCCACAGAATAGCTAATGGCAGAACTACTGAACTTTAACCTAACAGTTTCCGTCTCTGAGGGCACATCATTCCAAGGGAAGAATTTTAATTTGTACTCTTCAGTGTATTATGTATCATAGATGATATCTAGTCTGTATAGAACAGCTTACTTACGTCTGGGGCTCCTTTTCATTTTGTTGTTTTGGCTGGGGCTGAAGAACGTTATTTACCAGTTCAGTGATCCCACTAAAGGGAAACCACCTGTTTAAATAAGCAAATAATGTGACTGAAAGAACCAAAAGAATAACAATGTAGATTCAATGTTTTCTACCCAAAATAACTTTGAAAAGAAAACACACACACATACACATAGGCACAAAAGCTACAGCCAATGGAAATGTTAGCTCCAATTATCACCAGGCAATCAGGAAGTAGAAATTAAGTTTGAACACTTAGCTAATCCACAAGCAGGCAGCAAAAAACTACATCCAGTGACTATGTGGATGAAGTAAGAAGCTGCAGGCAGCTCTCTTACAAGCAGAGAGTCGGAAAGCAGGACACACCAGCTGCAGCCTGTCCAGTATTAGTGGGCGCTAATACCATCAGAGGTGCAGGAAGCAGAGGACGGCAGAGGACAGAGTCCAGCCTACTGCACTGGCCACACATTTACTTACTGTGTCGGTTGTGGTTTGGGTTCTTCTTTGATCCTAAAAAAATAAGTTTGCACAACTCAGTGCACTGTACTGAGCAGCACTTGCTACTAGATATTTGTGGTCAGACATAATGGACATGAAAATTAGGCTTATTACACGGAAAAATGTAGTGCTACACCATAAACGAGAACTGGACATCCCAATCAATGTTACACACAGAGGGGAGGAAAACAGACCTTGGCCCATCTGGTCTTGTTTTGCTCCTAGTGCTAGGGACGGAACGCAGGCCATCCACATGGTAGCGGACACACTGCTACTAAGCTACAGCCTCAGCCCAGGATAAACTGTTCTTCTACCAAAACTCTGCTGCTCTTTAAAGCAATGTTTTAATCACAATTGTTGCTGCATATTTTTACTTTTAGGTGCCATAGTAAATATGACTAAATTAACTAAATATAAATAATTTCTAGGTTAATTTTTAGTTTGTTTTAAAAAATAAATTGAAGGCTAAATATTCTAAATAAAACATGGGATTTTATAAGTGAATTTTTAAAGCCTTAGCAATTAATTTATGTCTAAAAGAATAGAAAAGGAAATTGAACTGGGTAATATAACCAATATCTCACAAACTAACATTCCTAATAAATATTCTATATTTAACTTAAAATATTCATACAAATGTCAATCCTTCATATAACTACAGTATAATGAAAATGAACTTAAACAACTACCATGTAAGTAACTATAACCAAACCAAGTGTACCACTTTCACTTCTGCGGAGGTCCGGTGAGGACCTGATCCAGAAGCAGTCAATTCCTAGTGGATCTGACGTGAGGAAACTAGACCCACTCCACAACAGAGCCTCCCCCTCGTGTGGCGCCCTTAGTCAACCAGCCTTGGGGTTGATATCACTCACTTCTTATTATGCTCCCTCATTAAAGTCAAATTATTCACTCCAGAGACCTTTTCATAATTTGCAGGAAATGAAGAGAAGATTGGACCAATATATTGCTGTAGGTAAGAAAATGTAATAGGATTGAACATTGAAAAGACTTAGAAGAATCTTACATAGGGTAGTCAAGACTGGTAAAACTGGACTTTCCATGAATGGCTAAGAACTGTCTTGAGAAGTGCATCTAGCTTCTCAAAAGACCAAAAACTGGTAAATAAAATTTATACAGACACCTGGGATTTTTCATTATAAAATTACATCAATTATGGAAGTTAAATTTGTTTTATGGTATGCAATGGTCCATCGTGTCAATGTAACAGAATTAAACAGCACTGTAGGACTGGTGGGGCACATCTCAGGAGGGCATTCCAGACGCTTTGTTAGAACTCAAAGACTGGTCTGAGTGTGGACAACATTGGTAGAGGGGGCACCGATGAACAAAGGAAGAGGAAGCCCACTAATGCAGGCCCTCTGTGCTTCCATCCACCGCCAGGTGAGCAGCCTTCCCTGCTCCTGACAGCATGGGAGGCAGAGAACCAGCAGCAGATCCAGCTGACTTCAGTTTAAAGCTGTAGAAAGGGTCAGCTGGGAGCTCCAGAGCGTGGAGAGACTGTTAGAACGTCAGAAACTGAACCAGGGTCCCATGTGTGCACAGACAGAGTCTAGCCGACTGTGGGAATGAGAGGCAGGTGGCTGAAACAGAATTCTCAAGCTGAGGTTCTCATAGGTCCTCTGGAGACAAGCCCTGGGAAAGGCAGCACACTGTACCACGGCCTTGGCAAGCTACAAGGGACCGTGAAAAGTGACTGCAGAAACTGTTACAGTCTTCTGAAGGGCACCCAGGAAGAGATCTCTCAGACACAAGGAAATACAGACAGGCAGGCCTCCATACTCCTCCCAGTCTCAGAGTAGAAAGGTCCCAATGGGCCCCCAAGCACCAGAGACAAGGCAGTAACTGGCAGACGAAAAGGAAGAGCTCATACTGGGGAAATCTGGCTAAAGGCTGACCTCCTACACAGGAAGATAACTCTTCTAAGTGGGAAAGCTGAATTACTGACACAATCAGACTCGGGCCCCACCTGTAGAAACTAATACAAAAGTCAACCCAAGGGAAAGGACAAGCCACACCATCCAACTGGAAATCCTAAAGACCTTCTACTTCACTGTATTGTCTTTTTACTTTGTACTTAAACTGGCAATTGTGTTTCAGCTTCCATCCCAGATGGAAGGCTCTTCCAGCTGTTCTTTCTAGCGCTCCACCTGCTCAGCAAGGCTTTCTCTGTCCTGCATATCCGTGACCCATACACTTCTCATTCGCCTTCACTGGCTCTGCTCTGATGCAAACTCTCTCAGCCCACTACTTAAATTCTGATACCTGACCACTAAAGAACTGTGCACTACACATTATCTTCAGGATGATGTGCTGGCTCTGAACTGACTGGGGATGAGTCAAAACAGAGGAGACAGATGTCTGCCACTCCAAGGTGGCACTGGAGCGACTGTTTGCTTTCTATACAACCCAGGACCACTCCCCAGAGTCTTCAATCATGAAAACATCCACACAGACTTGCCTACAGGCTAATGTGATGGAGGTAACTCTTCAGTGAGATTCCCTCTTTCCAAATGACTACAGCTTACTTGAAGTTGACAGACAAAAAAAACAACAACAAAAAAATCTAACCGGCATAGTTATTAATGGAGATAGAAATAAAAGACAAAAGACAGGTATCTCTAAAATTAATAGATGATGCAACTACTTCCCAAAACTCATATTTAATGAAGTATGATTGCATATTTTATTAAGAAAAATTATATGCAAAAGAGTTAAGATTGGGTAACAGCAGGCAAATCATCATGAAGGAAGAGTTTTACTGTGACCAAGAGATGAAGTCAGCACCAATAGCAGGGACTCCTAAAATGTGGTCATGTTGACTAGGAAGACATCATAACTTATGAAGTAAGATGGCTAAGTCCAAGCCAAATGTTAAAAAGATTTTATGATTTATAATGCTATCAACCTGGTTTTATCAAAAACAAAATTTATGTCATCATTTGCAGATGAAAACTGGCTTAGAGATATAGGATTTTTCATGGATTAACTACTCATTTAAAGGAGTTAACCATATCGCAGGTGAAAACCAACTCATCAATACAATGCTTCAAATCATACAGAATTACAAATAAAACAGAAAAAAATGGTAAACCCAAATTAAGGAAGATAGTTTTATGCATTTTGACATTTGTGTTAAACATATCCTGCGAACAATGAAATTATGTAGCACTGATTTTAAAATAGATTTCAAATTTTTCAGGAAAATATTTAAGTATATTTTCTATTCCCTCTTTATTTGACATAATTATAATACCTGCCAGTTTTCAAACACGGCGAACAGAGCTTCATTCTGACATTTGCCTTGAGAAGATGTGAGTCACATCTCTTTACTGGGCACTCACAGGCTCTAACGCCCAGAAACAAAGACCCCAGCTTCTCAGCCTCAGCCCCTGCTGTGCTCCCTGGCTTCTCAACCTCAGGCCCTGCTGTGCTCCCTGGCAACACCTAGGCCAGAGAACGACTATTTGCACAAATGAAGCACATGAAGAGCAAAAGAACTCAGATAGATGATGAGCACTTTGAGAACTCACTGAGAAGTGCGGTTACATCCATCTGTCCAAAGAGTGGTGCATATACAATACCAAATATCACCCTAGCTTTATTGTCCTCATATCTTTTACTTCTAGTTTTAAAAAAAAAAAAACTAGAAAAGCCAGTGTTTTTTTACTTAAATGTGTTCCTTGTATGTATTAGTGGTTGCAGACTGAAACCTGCTTGATGATTTTAAACTGCTCTCCAAATGGAGCGGAGATGACTTGGTGAAGTCTCCACTGCAACAACCACGAGCCCGAGCTCGCTCTCCAGCACACATGAAAAAGGCAGACTCTGAGGCATATTTACTCATAATCCAACACTGGAGAGGCAGAAACAAGCGGATCCCAAGGGCTCACTGAGCCACCAGCCTCGCCCAGACAACAAATCCCAAGACTCACTGAGAAATCCTGTCTCAAAAAATCAGGTAGATAGGTTCTAAGTCACAATACCCAAGTAACACCTGCACACACCTACCCATATGAACGCACACAAACGCACACAACAGCACTCTCCACGTAACACCTGCACACACCTACCCATGTGAACGCACACAGACGCACACAACAGCACTCTCCACGCTGGGAATGTAGTTCAGCTGGCGAGTGCTTGTCTAACACAACACATGAGCTCTAGGTCTAATGTCCAGCTCTGTACAAACCAAGAATGATGCGGACATTTACAATCTCAGGAGGCACAGGCGGAAGTCCTCCATGTCCGTTATATAGGGTCATCCTACGTAATGAGTTCCGGGACAGCCTGGGCTACATGAGACTAATAAACAGACATTATTTTTGTTCATCAGCTTTCATTAGTGTTTGTATATTTAATGAGTGCCCCCAAAACAATTTTTTAAATCTCTATTTTTTATTTTATTGCTGGGAGGTGGTGGCACATGCCTTTAATCCCAGCACTAGGAAGGCAGAGGTGTGTGTGTGTGTGTGTGTGTGTGGTGTGTGTGTGTATTCTTCATTTTAGTTTATGTTATGAGTTTTTTGCCTGCATGTGAATTGGAAGAGCAACCCATGATCTTTACCTCTGAACCATCATTTCAACCACAAATTGAATCTTCTTTATCTAATATGACCCACAGAAACCAAAAGGTTACATACTTCTGTTCTATACAATTATATTCAATTTTTTTAACTTGGCACATAGTAAGCAATACATTTTATATGCAGCATATGCATTTGCACAAATATGTATAACTAAAATGAAATTCTATTAAAAATGCTGAGTGAAATAGGCAGTGATATAGTCCGTTATTTTCCAGGTCATCTCTGTTCTTAGTTGCTAGTTTCATTTCTACTAAATTGATTTCATGACCCTAAGTTAAAAATACACAATCTACAATAACTCCAGGTAAACTATACTTTATCTACATGCTCTGGGTATTCTTCATGGCTTTCAGGATATTCCTAAGGTTTAGAAAGCACGCTGGAATTTTAAATCATTCAAATCATGAGGGCCCTTTATAGTCCCTCATACACATGCATAGAGGTAAGACAGGTACTGTGTCTCCATCCAAGTCCTAAGGCATTGTAATTCTGCAAGCTAAGCATTACAGAGGAGCAAGGTTTATCAAGACCAGAAGGGAAGCTGTCAAGTTGAACACAGTCAAGGAAATGAACAGAAAGGAGACCGAGAGGCAGGAGGTATGGGACCTACTGGGCTGACAAACGAAGGTAAACACAGCCAAACCCAGTAGAACAAGTGGAACCTGAAAGGAGAGGCTAAGCAGAGCCAGAGCCGGAGGGAAAGCAGAAAACAGCACACGAAGGAAAGCGGCCAACAGAAAATGATGGGCACTGCCAGAGAGAAAAAGGTCAACGGCGTCTGGCAGCCTTGTGCTTGAGAAGAAGGAGCATGAAGCTAGCGGTGTTCTCTGAGGCTAGCAGGGAGCTAGAACCTCATATGCAGCTCAGACTCACTGGAGTAAAAAGCATATATAATCCTTTGTTTTTGCTTTCTTTCTTTTGGTTTTTCAAGACAGGGTTTCTCTGTGTAATCCTGGCTTTCCTGGAACTCACTCTGTAGACCAGGCTGACCTGGAACTCAGACATCCACCTGCCTCTGCCTCCCGAGTGCTGGGATTAAAGGCGTGCACCACCACCACCATCAGATGGTTTTTTTAGAGCTCTGTTAAGTAGCTTTCCTACCAACAATTTTGACGTATTTGTATTGAATGCTCGGCTGAGAATGTATGTTCTTTATGTTTGATTCTTCCCACTGCCAGATTTATAATTTAATTTAATATCAATTATTGTTTAATAACTCTTTGCAGATACCAATAATTCCCTGGTTTCTTTAAAGCTTCACGCATATCAACTATGTTTGGGAAGGAACAATGCTCTTTTCATAAACAAAATATTAATTTTCACACTACAGGGACTAGAGCGACACTAGGCGGGGAAGAGTGTGCACTGCTCTTGCAGAAAGCCCAAGTTTGGTTCCCAGCACCTATATCATGTGGCCACAATACCCTGTAACTCCACTTCCAGGAATCTAGGCCTCCAAAGACACACACAGGGAGCACATAAACACATATACATAAATAAAAATAAGTCCTTTAAATTCATGAAAGTTATCTTTTCATCTTTCTTATTTTCAGTAGCAAAAATTATCCCAGTAGAATTCAAAAGATTAGTAATAGAGCCGGGCGGTGGTGGCACACGCCTTTAATCCCAGCACTTGGGAGGCAGAGGCAGGTGAATCTCTGTGAGTTCGAGACCAGCCTGGTCTACAAGAGCTAGTTCCAGGACAGGCTCCAAAGCCACAGAGAAACCCTGTCTCAAAAAACCAAAAAAAAAAAAAAAAAAAAAGATTAGTAATATAACTATTACAAAATAGGTACTATTCAGCAAAATAATAAAGTTGTGTCTTTAAAGAAGCATTGAATAGTCTTTTCCTCTTTGCTTTTGTTTCTTTTATCTTTCTCAGTCGATGCTTATAGAACAAATTTAAGCCAAATGTGAACTTATCAGACTCTTTCCAATATCTACATTTATAAGCAGAGCTAATTTACTGCTCAGTAGCTCACCAGCATTTACTTTAGCTTTTCATTACTCAAATGCACCACAAAGAAAGGCCTATATAGCACTAATCTGCTGTAACTCCAGTTGGCATACACTTAAATTAACTGACAATGTAACTAAGTACTGCTTACAGGTAAATAATCTCAATAATAAACAAGCAAGCAACATGTATACAATTACCAACTAGATAATTAAATATTTCATAAATTTCTAAAGCACTAATGATACCAGGGAGGGAGGGAGAAAGGGAAGAAGAAAGGGAGAAAGACTGGTGTTCTAGTGAGAAGCTTGGTGAGAGGAGAAAGTCCTCATTTCTTCTAAGATTCTATGATAAATAAACGCCATACTAGTTGGAGGGATAGGTTGAGGCACACTAAGATCGACAAGGGTCATGTTTCTTCCACTGAGATATTCCCCTACCCCTCAGAATAACCCAACTGCTAAGTACAGAAAATTGTAAACTCTTCCTTTAATCTCTATACCACACCTAAGCTTAAACAGAAGTAACCACCCAGATCTCTAACATTTCCTTGCCCTCAGTGCTTTTCTTACCCAATTCCTGAATCTATCCATATCGACCTCAGACTTTCTTACCCTTTAAAAACCCGCATACTAAGGGCCCAGCGTCTTTCTTATTTAAGCATTCTTTCTATTCATGAATCTCTATCTATGAATGCAGTCAACCAAAAATTGTTTTTCCTTTTCTCTGGAAAAATAAATACAGATGATTCTCATTATTTATATAACATCCTATGTTATATAAAGTTGTATAAACTGTGAATAGTTCAACAGAAGCTTCCTTCCAGCCTCTGTCCACAACATTTTCATCAAGCAATCAATTCACAAACTCATTGTATATCCATCCATCCATTAGCATATGGATCATCTACACTGGGCACAAGGGGCGTACTGGTAACCAGGATGAGCACCGTGCCTGCTTCCCTGGGGCCTACAGGGAAGTAGAAGAGATAACAAAGTTGTGATCATACAGAGCACGTGAGGCTAGAAGACTATAGAGCATGTAAAAATTGCTTATTGCGATGACCGACAGGAACAGCAGGGAACTGAGGGGCTGGTCCCTCAGAAGGACGGCGAGAACTAACATGGGACCTAAAAGAACATGAGTTTGCAATATCATAAGGAACAATTTCTGTTCTTTCAGTCAAACATGAGTATTTAGTGGCTACCTGTTGAATACTATGGCGTGGGTTTCTGTGTTAAGTACGAAGAAACAGACTCTGTCCTTATCCTTGTATAGCTTAAACTCTAGGAAAATTCACAAAATGTTGAAGACCAAGCCGGGCGGTGGTGGCGCACGCCTTTAATCCCAGCACTTGGGAGGCAGAGGCAGGCGGATTTCTGGGAGTTCAAGGCCAGCCTGGTCTACAAGAGCTAGTTCCGGGACAGGCACCAAAGCTACAGAGAAACCCTGTCTCGAAAAACCAAAAAAAAAAAAAAAAAAAAAAAAAAGTTGAAGACCAGGAAAATCGATTTTTAGACAGAGGGGTTTCATTTTTTCTTATTATTTCTGGCTAGGAAGGTGTAGACAAGTGACTCTATGGCTCAAGGCAACTAGTCTTGTGTCTTGAGACTAGGAAGCTTGGGCATTTGAAGACGGCTTGCTTACGTGGAAAGGAAGTCTGCATCCAAGTCAGAAATCACTGATTCTCTTAGGAGAAACTTTGATTTCTATTCCTTAATTATTTACAAAATACCTTTTTGACGTCCAGCATCCCGACAGTTGCATAATGACTCTAGTTAAGAACTTATTTTTAATCTCTATATTCATTAGAGGTAAGTCTTACTTTTTTTTTTAATATTTATTTATTTATTATGTATACAATATTCTGTCTGTGTGTATGCCTGCAGGCCAGAAGAGGGCACCAGACCCCTCTACAGATGGTTGTGAGCCACCATGTGGTTGCTGGGAATTGAACTCAAGACCTTTGGAAGAGCAGGCAATGCTCTTAACCTCTGAGCCATCTCTCCAGCCCGGTAAATCTTACTTTTAAAATATCTTCCAAATCCTAAAGCGGGTAAATCAGGTAGAAAAGTTCTGAGGGTTAAAAGCACGAGGGTCTTGCAGTGACCTAAGTATGGTCCCAGCACCCATGTCAGGTGGCTTACTTCCTCCTGTAACTCCAGCTTGAGGGGATCCAAGGCCTTCTGGATATGGCCATCTGTTTTCACATGTACACAAACCCACTCACAGACATACAGACAGAGTCTTAAAACAATAAAAATAAACATTTAAAAATTAGTAAATAAATTCTAAAAAATTAAGTATTGGGCTATTTCTGTAATGTTTTTATTAGAAATATATCAAAAGTATTAAAATTTAAAATAAGAAGTGAACATACACATAAGCACGTAACCTACATTATATAACTAACAACAATTTTATTTTCACATAAAAATTAAAAATACATAGCTTGAAAACATTTTGAAACTTCCCAGATTTATTTTTATAGGCTTGTTTAAGACCAGTATGATTTAGCTATTCAATATACAACTAACAAATTATCTTACCTAACAGAAACACTGTGAATTTAATTATTTCATAATCAAAACTGATTATGCTGTTGGCCTGTAACATATGCCACTTTTCACAGTGTTTGATATGGAACATTCTGTTGCTAAGCAGCATGGTCAACAAAATGTTTACTTTGTGTGTGTGTGTGCGTGCATGATTATTTTCTTTACAGAAACTCTGCTCCATGACATGTTGGAGCTAGACAGGTGAGCAAACAGAACTATTACTTTCCTGCATAGCGTGGCTAGTCTGAGAACAGGCACAATTGAAGCAGAAGTCTTTTTCTGGATAGATATGGTACACACAGAGACAATCATACGGAGTCAGCCTGCATCTTAATTCTTGGCTCTTGTCACTAACTAGATAATGATCAAGCAAGTTACTGAATTTTGTTTCCTAATTCTCTCATCTCTTCAGTGTAGCTATTGGGTAGGTTATAGATTAGTTAGTAAATTGTGAATGTGAAGTCCTGAATTTTGACCCCACCACCCAAAGGAAAGTCAGACACATCTGTAACCCCAGAGCTGGCACAGTAGAATCAGGTGATCCTTATGGTCTCTCTGGTCAACCAGTCTCGACAAAACAGAGTTCTGGGTGCAGTGAGACAAGGTAGACAGCCATAAAGGAAGACTTCCAATGAGGGGGCCTGTGACCTCCACACATAGACATACAAAGGCAGGAACACACACGCACATGAACACACAAAGAAAAAGTAATAAAGAAATAACACATATGCTAACACTGGATAATATGGCCTAAATATGTAAGCAATATGTTCTTACCATTTTTTTAGATTTATCTACTTATTATGTATATAGTATCACATATGCCTGTGTGTACACCTGTATGACGGAAGAGGGCACCAGATCTCATTACAGATGGTTGTGAGCCACCATGTAGTTGCTGGGAATTGAACTCAGGACCTCTGGAAGAGCAGCCAGTGGTCTTAGCCTCTGAGCCATCTCTCCAGTCCTGTTGTTACCATTATCAGAGTAAGTAGAAGAGAAAATTTGAAACCAACTTCCTGGACTTCCTAGGTAGAGAAACCAACAAAATTCTTGTAAATTGTTTTCTCCAAGCTAATTTAAGTTGTGCTTTGGTTTGGGTTTTTAAGTCAGAACAGTACTAATGAGAGCTGGGGGTATATCTCAAGAGTTTAGCATGGGCAAGACCATGGATTTTATCCCCAGTGCTTCAAGGAAGAAATGAGGGAAGGAAGGAAGGAAAGAAGGGAGAGGAAAAGATAAAGAAAAAGGGGGGGGGGGAGAAATAAAGGACCCTCCCAAAAGAAATGGAAATGAAAACACACACATGGGTACACATATGAGATATAGAGATATAAAACATGTATAAAGCATGTGTCAAACAATCAAATTCTCACTATGTACTGTCAAAGTACATACACATATGCGCGTGCACACACACACACTCACATACACACACAAAGGAAACCAACTTTATTCTATACTCCCAGGTGAAAATTAATATTCTATTTCTATTAATGTCCTATTACAGAATTTTAAAGAAATTTCTATCAGGCTGATGTGGCACAAAATAGGATAAAATGTAGGTAAGACTGAGAGACTTCATTACACTCTCATGGACTTTATGTGTCATAGTATGGGGTTTAAATTTGTATTTTACTAATAATAAGAGTTCTTACTTTTCTAAAGGTCTTTTGTTTATTCAGTAGGCAAGAATGCCTACTGCTGTCTATAAGACCCACATATTAATCCACACACACACACCTATGAGCACGTGATTTTGACATATTACCCTCCAAGCATTCCCCCACAGAAATTTTAATGCAGAGGAAAGATGTTATCTTAGAACGGACCTTTTTACCACTGAGCAACAGATTAAAAACTTATGTGGAAAATAAAATCTCTGAGTTAATTCTAAAAGGAAAATTGAGACTTTGTCAATTAGCAGGAATAGACCCAGCTAAGGAGTCTGAAGACCACTGGACAGATGAGACATCTGAAGAAAAAGGACAAATCATCCAGAAAAAAAATGTCTCAAGAAAAAGAGTAAATGTGATTGGTATATCATATTTCCAACAGGAAAAAAATTTTGTGAATCTTCCCAAATATTTGTTTCTGCTAGTCTCTACAAACATATAATGCAAATAGTCTTTATGTAGTCCACTCCAATTAAAGATTAAAGCTGGTTTTAGCATTGTAGTGCGGCTTTCTCCTTCTCTAAACCCAAGCATGCTTATTAAAGTAAAACCCAAAATCTCTCATGTCAGAAGAGCCACCTGCTACGGGACAGAAGAAAAACAAACTTTTAAGGATTATTTTATTGCTCTAATATCATAATCTTTTTGTTTTATGTTGACTTTTTAACAGATTTTATTAAGGTATAAATTTTATAAAATTTATATATACTCTAAACTTTATTAATACTAACTATTAGAATACTAACTAATTCTAGAAAAAGGTTTTATCTACCTTTCTGTACATGATTTCGGGTTTGAGTTTCTATTAGTTTTCTGTAGTGAACCATGAGCACATCTACCAGCAACCTTTGAAGTCTCCAAAAGGAGGATGGGGCCCCACAATGATGATTCCTCCAGGACTATGATAATACCACTAAGCTGAGAAACACCACCTAAAGATTGGCTTTGGACTAAACACTGCTCAGAACAATTTCAAGGTAGTTAGCTCAGATGATCCAGTCTAACAGACTACTCTAGCTAGAACTTGAGACAAAGTTTCCCAATACGCAGAGACCGGACAACAAATGATAAAGCTACCATTCCCAGGACTTGACAATTAACCAAAAATTTTCTTCTCAAGATCCCTAAAGATGCCATCTCCCCCAGACAGCAAGAAGTAAATGTAAGAAAAAAAACCCACATTCCCAAGAGGTGAGGTGGGTAGTTTTTGGTCTTTTGTTTGGTTATGGACATTTGTCATTGTTTAGGGGGATTGGTTACAAGTTATTGGCTATGGTCAAAAGGAAGGTTGAACAAAGAAAACTAGATTCAAGGTTCTTGTTTTGAAACAAAAAAAGGAATATAGATATAATAGGATAAAATGGTAGATTATTAAGTCTACTCTGAAAAGAAAAAAGGGAGGATACAGATATGATTAAGATTTAAAAAGTTAGGTTGAGTCTACTTTTAAAAAGCAACTACTAGTTTTAAATATTTCATATTGGATTGGACATTTGTATATTGTATACAAATTTGTATATTAATACAAATTTGAGGTTAATTTTATCAAAACATACTGTAAATACATTTCTAACCTTGTTTGAGGTACTGTACCTATACAGCTCATTTAAACACTATAATGAAGATTTCCAGTTGTTGAATGTTATTTTTGCCAACTGTTTTGGATAATAAGGAAATGCAGGTTAGTAATTAGTCACCTATTATAATCGAACTTGTAGTCACATTAGGTATATTTTCAAGGTCAAACAGAGATATATTTTAAAAGACAGGTTATCTTCAAACACTTCAGTGATCTACAGAATATGACATTTAAGATGTTTTAATAACATAGATTCATTTTTTTATGACAATAAGACATGTCTATTCTTGGCAGTACCAATCTACTTCAGAGAAGATTATGGGCATCAAAGAAACTTCTCATGGGGTTTACTTTCTTTGTGGTAAAAGTAAGCCACTGGGCAAGAAGATGCCCTTGCCTCAAGTGCTGACCGTATGCTGTCCTAATTAGACAAGCAGGACACAAAAGAAAGTGACTGCTAAACACTGTCAAAACAAGGTGGGACAACCCTTCAGAATATACTGCTTCACAGAAAAGTCTGTCAGATATAACAGACCTGTAGGCTGAAGATGGATGCCCCAATGTTGCAGAGGAACTTTGGGTGGCTGACCAGGCAGCCAGCTGTTTCTGCCATTTCTCACATTTCTTGGAAGTCACTTACTTGCACTTCCTGCTTACTCAGTTAATATTATTTCATTCTTTGGTCTCTGAGGGAGTTAAGAATAGATAACTATAGCTATAGTTTTCCTTGTTTAACAGAATCAGAAAAGTAACTCACTAAAGAGGTGTAAAGTATAAAAGGTTGAGAGACATAAAAAGATAATTTGATAATGCAAATTAGGATAGAAAGTGAACGAGGTACAACCTTTTGGGCTCATCAAGATAGGACAGATAAGGACCATTTTAAGTACAACCTTTAGACCTCATCAAGATAGGTTAGATATGGAGTATTTTCTCTGAAATTGTCAAATGCAAATGGGCTAGACATCGCTGATGTATTTATTGCCTTATATATTGCATATTGTTATTATACCTATTATATATTGTTTTACTTATATTACTTATAGCCTTCTTTTATTATTTTAGACAAAAAAGGGGAAATATAGTAGTATATTATTTGTGTTTTAATAAATAATGTTTGCCTGAAGATCAGAATGCAAAGCAGCCACAGTAGTCAGCCATACAGGCCAGGCAGTGGTGGTGCACACCTTTAATCCCAGCACTAGAGAGGAGTATAAGTAGGGAGGAGAGAGGTCTAATATTCTGAGTCTGAGGATTCATGGAGGCAGGAATGCCCATTTTGGTCAGAGATAGAGGTAAGAGCCAATGACTGGCTACTTTGATTTGCTGATCTTCAGTTTGAACCCCAAATGTCTGTCACTGTTTTTTTATTATTCATGCTACAAACATCCTTAATCATCAGCAAAATGAAAGTGACCATTTAGTGGGTACATGGTTTCTTTTTGTGTTGATGAAAATGTTTAGAAACTAGACAGTGAAGCTGACTGTCCAATTTCAGATGTACGAAATGCTACCAAATTCCATACTGTAAAATTATTAAAGTGGTAAAAGTCTTATATGTGCATTTTAAAAAGAAATGAAATATTAATACAAATTACAACACAGATGACCCTGGAGAACCTGCGCTATGTCTCAAAGGTAACATGTGCAAACCCTGCAGGCACAGGCCTGTAGCCCTAGCTCCTTGAGAAGCTGAAGGAGGAGGATTGTAAGATCAACACCTGGCCAACATCCACAAATTCAAAGCCGGGCTAGGTTAATTTGGCAAGATTCTGTCTGACAATACAAAATTTAAGATGCTCTGAGAATAGAGTTTAGCAGCAGGCTACTCCATCCTGACTACTGAAAGCCTGTGTGTGTGGATGTATTTATATGAAACATCTAAAATGAGTAAGTCAATAGAAAGTGAATTAGTGGTTACACAGCGTGGGGGAAGGGAGGAGTGAGTTTCTCGTAGAGGAAATAAAAATGCTCCAGAATTAGCTTGTGGTTGTGGCTGTACAACCTAACACAGTGCAACTCTGACAGGCTCAGCTGTATGGGATACACATCACACCTCAATGAAGCTGTGTACATATGTGTGTGTGCCCGAGAGACTTTAAAAATTGAAGTCACCAGAGAGGTACTAAAAATTTAAAGAAAATAACAGAGCAAACGCTTTAAATACATCTAAAACAGAAGAGAGAAGCTGCTCCTTCCCTTCACCCTGCACTTTCAGACAAAGGCTTACACAGCAAGTTGGCATTCTTTACCCTCAGTAAAATTCTATACTTCTCTCAATTTATTAATTTTAAAGTTAAATATTTTATACAACTCCAGGTTCAAACTATATGCCAAAAACTAAACAGCACATAGATTAGAACTGAGGTTTTCTCCTCCTCCCACATTCTTAAGCTTGCGTCTAGTACAGGCCACCAGAGGGCGCTGTGCAAACTTAGTCTGTATCCAGTGCACCAATGCCATGTACTTCTTATCTTGGGTATAAATATCAAAAAAAAAATAATTTATTTCTTTCTTTGCATAAAGATGGCCTTAGCGCATGATCAAAGGCCTAGTAGAACCCCGACAAAGTCCCCAAAATGAGGCTTCCACCCAGGCGTGGCTATAAACGTGTAGCTAGCACAATGCAGCATAACAACTCTGTCTCAGGCTCTCTCACTCCTCACAAGCACATAACCAAGCCTAACGAGGCATCCCCAGACTCTGACAACAGACAAGACAGAATAAACTCAGCCTCCTAGGAGTCAAGTCTAAAGCCCCCATTCCCCATGTGGCAGGGCTGGTGATGCTGTCCTAAAGAGGAGGGTTCTGGCCTGGGAAACAAGCCGATAGAAAAGCAGATCTCCTAAGGAGGGAAGGTGGGCTCCTGTCCGCCTCCAGGATTAACCACCTTAGCCTTCCAGGAAACTCCTTCTCCACCCTGCTGACTGTCACGTAAAATCTGCCTCCTTTTCCTCCACTTTGTTCTTCTCTCTTCCCCACCTCCACCCCCAATGGCCTTGGCAGTTTGCATCCCAGCAATCTTTCCCTCGCCCATGGAGAGGTCTGTAGTTTCTTCTACTGAGCTGACTACCTTAAAGAGACAATGTTGACCCCAAAGTACATAGGATCCAATGTGTTCATTGAAAAATGCCTTCATTAGGGGTTGGGAGTCTAAACCAGTAGCAGTGCAATACTCGGCTAACACGTAAAGGTCTAGAGTACAATCCCCATAACCACCATCACCCACCAAGAAAGAAAGAAAGAGAGAGAGAGAGAGAGAGAGAGAGAGAGAGAGAGAGAGAGAGAGAGAGAAGAGGAAAGGGAAGGGAAGGGAAGGGAAGGGAAGGGAAGGGAAGGGAAGGGAAGGGAAGGGAAGGGAAGGGAAGGAAAGGAAAGGAAAGGAAAGGAAAGGAAAGGAAAGGAAAGGAAAGGAAAGGAAAGGAAAGGAAAGGAAAGGAAAAAGGAAAATCTCAGTTAAAAAGAAAATCAGCTGGAGAAATGCTGGAGAAATGGCTCAACAATCAAGAACACTGGCTGCTCTTCTAGAGAACCTGGGTTCAATTCCCGGCACCCATGTGGTAGTTCACAACCATCTGTAGCTCAAGGTCCTGGGGATCCTACACCCTCACACAGACATGCATGCATGCAAACATCAATGCACATAAAATAAAAATAAACAATCAGAAAGGAAGGAAGGTAGGTAGTGATGTGGGAATCTCTGTATGCTGTGAATATGCTCTATTACCATTGGCTAATATAGAAGCTGCTTTTGGCCTATGGAAGGGCAGAATATAACCAGAAGAGATATAGAGAGAGTAGGTGGAGTCAAAGAGATTCCATGTAACTGCCAAAGGAGAAAGACGCCAGCCGCCAGCCAGAACCTTACCAGTTCACAGATTAATAGAAATGGGTTAATTTAAGAAGTAAGAGTTAGAAATGTGTATAAGCTATTGGCCAAACAGTATTGTAATTATTATAGTTTATGTGTGATTGTTCTCAGCCAGGTGGCCAGGAAACAAAGTAGCAGTCTCTGCCTACAAGGTATGAAGAAAAAAAGGAAAAAAGGGAAGGAGGGAGGGAGGGAGGGAGGGAGGGAGGGAGGGAGGGAGGGAGAGAGGGAGGGAGGGAAGGAGGAGGGAGGGAGGGAGGGAAGAAACCAATCACTAGGGCTTAGCTTGGTGATATACTGTGGAAGAGCAGGAAAGGAAGATCATAGACCTGGAGGTCAGAGTAGATGACATCAAAGACACTGTCTCAAAACCAAGACAATAAAAATAAGTAACTTTAGAACACATGCTAACAATTTATGTTTCTTGCCCATACATATGTTAGAGAATCTGGAGTGTGCAACAAAACTTTTGATATTGCAATATAACTATACAGGCTGTGATTTACAGCTATTAAAGACAAAGGGCAGAAAACAAGTTGGGCCCATCTGAATACCTTGAGCAATTATAAAAGTTTCTTTTCTCATTGCCAGGAAACAAAAAGAAAACCTGACGACAGCAACTTAGGCAAGGGGAGGCTTGTTTTGGCTCAGAGCATATGGATGCCGTCCATCCCAGTGTGCGGCAGCTGCTCTTGTCACACTCACAGTCAGGAGCACAGAACAATGGACGCCGGGTCTCAGTTTGATTTCCCCTTTTTATTTAGTCTGGGACTCTGGCCAATGGAATGGTACCAGCCACATTTAGGGTGGGTCTTCCCAGCTCAATTAACCTAATCTAGGCTTGTCTCTTCATTAATTAGAAAGCTTATTAAGCTGACAATCACTATTAGCAATCACAGGAAGTCACTCAGGTAGCACTAACTCGTGTTTGCCGTCACTAAGAATTGAATATTGAACTATGTATGTTGGTACGAGCACCAGGGTGGCAGAGGCTAGTAGACTTCTGTGAGCTTGAGGCCAGCCTTGTCTACAAAGTGAGTCCCAGGCCTGTGTGAGAGCCAAAGTGGTTTTAAGTTTAATTGCTGTGCCTAAGAGATCCATAAAACAAAAATGCCTCTAATCTGTAGGTCCCTTGTCTAAGGACAAATACTTTCTGAGAGGCCGGTGGCTGCTGCTCATATACAACAACACACATGTTCTCACTCCTCTAAGCAAGCGTATTTGACTCAGCTACACAGGAAATGCTTGATCACATGTGGATGGAAGGTACACAGGCAGGAATTCTGTCAGGATATATGCTTGCTCCTTGTTGGGCCTGGTGAGAAACACACAGCTTTACGGGTTTGCCTTTATAAGTCTCTGCCAATGTGACTCATTACCATTTTCTCAGAACTCCAGAATGGACCTGGCCGGCGTCCAACATCCTGGAAAGTATTTAATTAAAGTTTGCTTCAAATTTGGCTCAAAATTCTGGTAGTGATCTTATTCTTACCTGGTGGAATTAACACTTGCCAGGCCTAAAGAATGAGACCGGCTCAAAAGTAAACAAAAAGAAAAAAAAAGCTAATATTTATTAAAGATATAATCAGAAAGTGTCACTGGGCAGCAGCGGCACACACCTTTAATCCAGACTCGTAAGTCAGAGGCAAGTAGATCTCTGTGAGTTTGAGGCCAGCCTGATCTACAGAGAAACCCTTCCTCGATTTAAAAAAATTAAAAAAAAAAAAGGGAAGAAAGAAAAAAAAAAAGGGAAGAAAGAAAGAAGTGCCTTTTGTTTTGCTGTTACTGGTGTGAAAAGTGACAATTTTGTGTGTGTGCATATGTGTATATGTGTGTGCATGTGTGTGTAGCATGTTGCATGTGTGAGGTTTCTCAGGGAAAACTCTTTCAACAGGTCAGGAATGGTAATTTGTTTGTATATGTGTTGGTTCCACCAGTCATAGTTATAAGAGATATAAATTTAGTCATTATAAAATCATATCAGGTTCAAGACGTAGTAAATGTGCTATATGCCAGAGAGATGACTAAATGATGAAATAGCCATCGCTAAGAAATGGGAGCAGTAGTTCTTTTATATATCTGATTTTCTAAGTTGATTCATTACATACATGATTCTTAATTTTAAAATTCATTGCCATTTGGAATTCCTAGTATTTTTATCTATTTTGATCAAAAAATATCTAAAATAAAGTGTATAGAAGCTCTTTGTAATGACAGTATCAGATTGTTAGCTTAAAAGATGAAAAATAGATCTAACCAATAGACAGACAGACAGACAATTTCATATTCTTGGTCACAAAGCAGCAAACAGCAAGCAGCAGCAACTAGACTAAAGCAGATAGCAAAAACACAAGGCCGGTCCTGGAACAGCTCCATCACTACGCTACATTTTAAAGCAAACCTAATTTAGTCAAACCAATGCCCCAAGCACTCAGAACTTAAAGATACAGGTCATCATCTGAGCTGTGTTTGCATTGGTCTTTGGTTTTCAGGTTTTATTGTTTGTTTGCAAAAAATATTAGTCAAGTTGCTGGCAGTTCCTATTTGATATAAACAACTTACAGATATAGACAGAGATATATCAGTACCACACAAAACAATACAAATATGATATCTGGAGTTTCATATTTTCATTAAACAGTAAAAAAAAACTTGAAATTAACATATTTTTGAAATACAAAAGCACATCTTAAATTTTGGATTGCACAATATGTTCACTGATCTTTCTAAGCGGTTTCTGGAGCCCTCGGCACTGTAGTGTGGTCAAACTGCTGGCATAGTGTGAGTTTCTTTTCCATCTCTCTTTGCACAACAATAAGTGTAATTAAGAGTTTGAACAATATATTCAGCAAGACTCAAATTTTTACCTAAATTTTAATTTCCAAGTACATGTCCTTCTGGAGACTCCTTATATGAAGAACATGTGTATTAATTTCTAAGATTTTACTGGATAAACAGCATAAAGTTTAAACTCTCATGACAAAGCAGAAATTCCAAGAAAGTATTTGTACTGACAGCCAGTCCACGGTGTCTCTTGTCTATGCATCTTCTGTGCACAGAGACTTCTCTCTTGTCTATGCATCTTCTGTGCACAGAGACTTCTCCCTGCTGGAGGCATCTGCCTGTTCAGCGATTCTCAAATACACACTTTTTTACCGTCACAGTGACCTTCTTCTATGGCACACTGAGCTCTCTGCTCACGTCTATGAAATGCCTGCCCTTTCATCATCACCCAAACATCTATTCCAGCCCCGTGCAACCAAAAAGCCTACGCTGCGTCACTGGGGTTTCTCTCCTGCCTGCCAGTTCCCGAATAACCACTCTGAGGCTTAATATTAATTATAAGCTGTTTGTCCTAGGAGCTCAGGCTTATTATTAACTAGCTCTTCAACTTAACCCGTTTCTACTATTCTACATTTTACCACAATGCTCAAGCTTGTTACCTCACATCTTGCTTTCCCAGCGGCTGCTGGCATTTCTCAACTCCACTTGCTTTCTCCTTCTCTCTGCTTGGATTTCCTGCCTAGCTATATATTCTGTCCTGTCATAGGCCAAAACACCTTCATTATTAACCAATGGTAATAGAACATATTCACAGCATACAGAGGGCAATCCCACATCATCTCTACTTCTCTCAAGTCAGCTTCTTCTAAGACTCCACATAAACGCGAGAGCATGAAGCCCCTGCTCTCTGGACTATTCCCTTAACACAGCGTCCTTCAGGAAAGGAGGGCCTTCAAATTCAATTTGAAGAATATTCCACTATGTTTGTGTGCTACACTTTTTCTATATAGTCATAACTGCTGGACACTTAGCAAACTTCTATATGCTTCCTACTGAGACTGATTCTGCAATGGCCGGGGAAGAGCTGGCACTTACCTCACATTGTTGGGATAGTTCACCAGAACCAGGACAGCTGCGTATGGCAATGGCAATTTCCACCAACAGTATCTGAAGGCTCTTTTTCCTTACCCTCTCCAAATCGTATCTTTTATCTTTCTGGTAACAGCCATTCCAACAGGAGACATCTCCTTGGGGAGTTAATAGCTAATTAGTCCCTGATAATCAGTGGTGTCGATCACTTGTTATATACTTAATGGTCATTATGTCCTTTTTGAAGTCTATAATTAGATTTATAATTAAACATTGTCTGTCAATGTTTGTTTTTTCATTAACTTGTTTTCTTGCTGAAAATTTTTGAGTCCTTTAGAAACTGCTATATATGGGAAGTTTGCATATCCTTCTTCCCCCTTCACAATGCCCTTCCTGGCATGAGCTTTTCGTTGCAAATAATCCGACTGGTCTGGTCTACTTTTGTTATTGTTACCTATACTTCGGGGATAACAGGAAACAGAAACAAATGAATATATCTATCTATACAGAGATACACAGTGTGTGTGTGTGTGTGTGTGTGTGTGTGTGTGTGTGTGTCCTCTAGACCAATGTCACGGGACTCTTCCCCTGTGCTTTCTTCTAAATTTTAGTTTCAGGGCTCAACATTTATTAAAGCCCAAGGCATGAAAGCAATGAGCCAAAAGAATACAGATTAGACCTCCAAAATTCTGAGTAAACTATCTTCCATGTTTTGATTAAGCTCAGGTATTTGTTACAGTAACTGGAAGCTGGGGTAGTTTAAAAGTAATTGGTCCCCATAAGCTCAAAGGGAGTGCCCCTATTAGGAGATGTGGCCTTGTCGGAGTGCAAGTGGCCTGCTTGAAGGAAGTGTGTCACTGTGGGGACGGGCTCTGAGGTCTCCTTTGCTCAGTGTGGTAGACAGTTCACTTCCTGTTGTATGCGGACCAAGATGTGGAACTCTCAGCTCCTTCTCTAGCACCGTGTCTGCCTGCATGCCACCATGCTCCTGCCGTGATAATGGACTGAACCTTTGAAACTGTAAGTGAGCCACATCAATTAAACGTTTTCCTTTATAAGAATTGCGGTGGTTGTAGAATCTCTTCATGGCAATAGAAACCTTAAGACAGAAGTTAACATAATTCTCTAAATTTTACATAAGAGTCCATTAAGGTAAGTATTATAAACTGATTTTATGGATAGTAAAACTATGACTTAGAGAAATAAGACAAAATTGATGTCTTGTTCATTGTTATATATTTCATGCTTGGTAAAAATGTCATATAATGAACTAAGTTTGATTAACAGATTGTTGAATCCATTTATTAAGTTGATAATTTGTTTTTGTTTTTGTTTTGCTTTATAGCCTATCATCGGATTTTCAGACTTTCCTTTCGTCTATTTCTTTTTATCTTTCCCTACACTTTACAGCCCATAAACAGACATTACCAAAGTCTGACCAGGGCTAGATACACAGCTTAGGGGCAGAGCACTTGCCAAGTATGCACAAGGCCCTGAGTTCAATTCCAAGCGTATAATCAAAGTAAAATATAAGATAAATTAAAAAATATCTTACCAGTATACATATTAACACCCACTAACACATCACAGTCTCTATGGTTTACATTAACCTACACTAATACTCCTTCCTTTTAGTCTTAACTTTATGGATAATGTCTGTCTCTTCTACCATAAAACACATTTTTAAAAAAATATCTAAAATAGAGTTTAAAGTGTTTTCTCTTGTAACCACTGCATTGGATCTCATACCCAGAGAAGTACCCTTGTGTGCTGCTGCTGCAACACAGCTGGAGAACACTTCTTAGGGCTTAAAAATAAAAATAAGGTATCAAGGTGTTCCTGTAGCTACACTTCTGGAGAAGAAGGTTAGACCAAACACAACGCACTACCTAAATAACAGAGTAAGACAAACTGAAGTCAGAGATGACACAAAATACTGGCTTCTCATTGGTTTCCTGCTTCTACTGCACTGCCTATTGGTCCCGGCTACACCATGAGAGAAGCAGCATGGAGAAGACACACTGCTCAGCTGTTGCTGTCAGCATCTATCTGTTTGTCCTGACACAAGAAACACAACTCTGACATCAATGGGAACAAGAGACAGCTAACTCTGGAGCCAAATGTGAGTGATCATGACCCAAGAATACACATAGTTTGGGCTACCTTAAATTCCATGTTCTTATATGTTAACTATTGCCTGACACTTTCATAGCAACAGAGCAAAGAAAATCATAAGATGTATTTTAAATACCTTGGTGGAAAAATCAGATAGGTGGGTTTCAATGAAGCAGGAAAACTTCTAAAGATCTCAGATGCCATCCCGTGACATCCTTAGCATTTGAGTTGGTGGAAATTAAGTCTACTAAGTGGTCTCATTCCAAATGGTTTCAAACCTGATAGTCACAGAATGTAAACACAAAAGAAGGCAATGGATAATTTTCTTTATTGGATTTATTTGATTTTATGGGTATGAGGAGAGTTCTGCCTGCATGTATGCTTGTATGCCTGTACATGTAGTGCCAAGCTAAAGTAGAAGAGTCAGCCCCCCTGGGTCTGCAGTTGCAGATGGTTATCAAGGTGTGACAGCCATGTGAGTGCTGGGAACCAAACCCGGGTCCTCTGTAACAGCAGTGAGTGCTCTTAGCCACTAGCCATCACCCAGCTCGTAACAAAGAGTTAGTTCAGGGATTGTAAGAGCCCAGACTACACAGTCATCATGCTCTGGACCTGCTGTATCCCTGCTTCACCACATCCCGGAAGTTCTAACCAGTTAGCCAGTCTTGTAGAAGATTCCATACAACGTGTGGCTTCTTTCCAGGAACTTACATTGACATTTGTTTGACTGGCTTTCCTTTGGTTTGGTTTTGCTTTGTTTCTCTTGTAGTACTTAGGATCAAACCTGAAGCCTTGCATAAACAAAACAGTTCGACATTCCCAGCCTTATTGAGAGAGGTCTTGGTGTGGAACTATTCTCAGCTAGAACATACTACACAGCCCAAACTGGTTTCCAAATCAAAACCTTCTTGCATAACTGCTGGGGTCCTGAGGTAGCAGGACTATAGGCATGAGCCACAGCGCTCAGCCGAAGCTTTCAGTGCACTGCTCACTACTGTGGACTAACTGGTCACCCTGTGCTGTTGGCTACCAGACTACTGAAACAAGAGACCCCAAGGAGTTGGCATCTTCCAGGAAACGCATGCTTAGGGAAAAGAAGTTAAAGTTCTGCTGCCAGCCTTGTCTACAAGTTTTGGGTATAGACTGAAGCAGAGACTGATGGGTAACATAAGTGAGACCATAACTGCCTAGCAATGTATACCTTTCACCCTCTGTTTACATCTGTGCCTCTTGTTCCCCACTGGACCGCTTTGCCTGGCCCTCTTCCTCATACAACCGCACTGACCCAATCCCCTTTCTCCGCTCTTCACTACCACTGTCACGGGCCGGCACACTGAGAATGGACGGTCAAGTCCGTCTTTATTAGGGCTGCCATAACACGGTGTTTGTCCCTAAAACTTCCAGTGATGATAGTTTAATAAAATAATGCACATAAGGCACAATTCCCCACTGCTCTGTGCACTTGGTTCCTGCTGAACTCCTCTCCACATGCCATTGCCTCATTTCTCATTCTAGGCTTAATCCATTCAGAGATGCATTAAATATGAACCCCACTCATCCTGTCATATTTAACTACTTAAAAGTCTAACCCATCACCCATTGCTAAACCTATTATTAATCAAAATGCACCAGATTATTGCTTCACCGTTTGGCAAGAACTGGAGGGGAAGAAGCAGACCAGATGGCCCGAGTTTACCATTGCCTCCTGGATCCTAGCCAAAAGCTAATGTTGAATTTGGCAAACCTATGTTGGTACTCAAAGCATCTCATTTGAATGTAATCAACTCAGTAATGAAGTTAAACAAAACAGTATTAAAAATCCTGGTGATACAGTTGAGCCTGGTCTGCCACTTAAAGAATGAATCATCGTATTTCTACACAATATTCTGATATTTTCTAACACGGAAGTCAAAACTTAGATTGTAGGTAAAGATAAGGCTCTCTAAAAGTGCAGCTCATTATTAAATAATGTAAAAATAATTAAGGACAATTGATACCCTGCAAGCAAGAAAGGAGGAAGCATTTATACCACGAGTCCACACACTTAATCCCTACTACAGCTAATTCTCACAAAACTGGAATAATATTTATAATATTATTCTATATTATAAATATTATAAATATAATTATATATTATTATAAATAATAATTATATAATATATAATAATATATTATAATAATTCTCACATACTGGGACTACAGGCACATAGCACCTAGCCTGTAATCAAAGATATCTAAATGGTGTCTTTGGTATGAAATAAAGCTCTTTCCATTGTAATACAATTTATCAACCACTTCCTATATGATCAGTTTCTCTCTCTGTTCCTCTAAAATAGTATTGGCTATTCTAGGGTCTTTGCATTTCCATACAAATTGTAGAATCAATCTGTCATTTAATGCAAATATTTCTTGTTTACATTTGCTACATTTCACTAAAATTTTCATCAAGTTAAAAATTAATTTGGGGAGAATTTGCATTTTAATAGCATGGAGACTCCAATCTACTAATATTACTATTCTGTAATTTCTCTAAATAAAGTATCATAATTTGGGTGCTGACGGATTAAAACATTTACTTAAGATTTCTTTCCACTCATTTGATGTAAATCACACACGATACACTGATTATTTCCAGGTGGGATTTGTTTGTTTGTTTAAGATTTATCTCATTTATTTTGAATGATGTGTAGGGGTATGTGTTCCTGCATTTGGGAAGTAACACCTGAGTTTTGGTGCCCATGGAGGCCATAGGCAACAGATGCCCTGGAGCTGGAGTTATAGACAGTCATAAGAGGCCTGATGTGGGTGCTGGAAACCAAATTTGGATCCTCTGGAAGAGTAGTAAGTGCTCTTAACCTCTGAGCCATCTCTCAAGCTCCTCACATGATGTTTTTAATATAGAAATATATTCTTTTCGTAAATATTGACTATATCATGAAGCCTTGATAAAATTTTTAACTTTAAAAATGTATCTGTACTTTTTATAATTTACTGCATACCAACATGTGTTAATAAAAGCTGTATTATTTTTCCCAATTTCTAATTAATGCATTTCTCTTCTGACCTTTCTATACTGGTGAATATTTAGTAGGAGCAGTTTTTTGCATTACTTTGTATCTAACTATATTTCTATCAATATAGTCAAAACTACTTTGCTGAGTTATTTTTAATCAAATGTCTAATATATTTATCCAGTCCATCCCCTGTATGTAAAATGATGTCACCACAGTTTTCTCCACCTTTATTTTGTTAATTGTGTCAATTCCACTGATTTTCACTAACTTAACAGTTCTTGGAAATGTGTAAATTGCATTCTCTAATACTTTAATTTCTTGTTATTTTTCTACCAATTCCTGCCTTCCGATATTTACACTTATATTTATATTTATATACACAGCAGATAAGTAGAGTCAGACTTTATCCAGTCTGCCAATAATTTAAAAAATGTATTTATATTCATTCAATTATTTGACTTGAGATCATGGGTCGGCCTAGAATGCACAGCAAATCATCCTACCTCATCATCCCAAGGGCAGATTACAAATGTGCACCACCGTGCCAGGCAATACACTTACATATAGTTTACTAATAAATTTGAGTTCAAAACTATTTTACTACTTGTCCATGATTATTTCGTCTCCTTTTCTTATCCAATTGATTGTACTTTTCTGGTTTACCTATGAATCAGTTTGAAAGCTAGACATCCTGATGCTGTCATCTTAGAATAAACTCACCAATATCCTATGTACTGAGTCACAACGCTAGCATATATGTTAACTTCTTCCTGACAGCATGACTGAAAGCACTTAACGCACTACCTGCCTTATCGTCTGAGTGCAGTGCTGATACATGTTCTACCCCAGGGCCATCACACCTGTCTACACAGTCAATTTAAGTTTCCATTTTCTTCAGCTACTTTTAATTGATTCCTAGCCTTCCATCTAAGGTCATTTCTCACAGTATTTCCTTATGTGGGAAGCTGGTGACATATTTCAGCTATTGTGTTTCTGAAATGTCCTTTAATTTGCATTCATTTTGGGGAGATGTTTTTACAGAACATAAAGTTCAGTTATTTTTTGTTTTTCTTAAGGAATCCAGTGCCCTAGGCACGTGCTGCTAGGCCACAACAGGCAAAGTGCTGGAGCCCAGGTACTAGGGCAGCATGAACAACAGTAAGACCCCATCCCTTTTTTAAAACAACATTTTTCTTTCCCCTCATCACTCTGAAGATATCATTACAGTCTTACACCTCCCATTTTTCTGTTGAGCATAAACGTAACTCTTATAAGGGATACTTCAAAAGTTGGTGTTTCTCTGCTCTGTATGTTTAAAATTTGTGGGGATGGGGCTGCATTTATTAAGAAAAGCCTACTTAAGGTTTTCCTTATGCTCAGCTTTCCTGAGTTTGCAACACTTTCTGAACCAGTGTGTTGGTGTCATCACAAACGATGGGAGAAGCTCAGCCATCGTCTCTTCACACTGAGCCTGCAGCCTGCTTTCTCCTATGCCCCTGACACTCCAGCTCTGTGTGCTACGTCTCTTAAGTTAGCTTTCTCCTTTGTCCTCCTTCATGTCAGGTATCTGTGCTCTACTAGACATATCTCCCCCACCTTCCTTTGTCCTCCTTCATGTCAGGTATCTGTGCTCTACTAGACATATCTCCCCCACCTTCCTTTGTCCTCCTTCATGTCAGGTATCTGTGCTCTACTAGACATATCTCCCCCACCTTCCTTTGTCCTCCTTCATGTCAGGTATCTGTGCTTTACTAGACATATCTCCCCCACCTTCCTTTGTCCTCCTTCATGTCAGGTATCTGTGCTCTACTAGACGTATCTCCCCCACCTTCCTTTGTCCTCCTTCATGTCAGGTATCTGTGCTTTACTAGACATATCTCCCCCACCTTCCAGCTAACTACTTTCCTGCCACCTAAAATATTATTAAATTCATCCAATGAGTTCTTAACTTCATATTGCTGCTCTCCATTTCCATATTTTTCTTTATAATATCCAGTTCCCTGCCAAAACCCTCATTCTTGTATTTTGCCCCTTTAAACAGATTGATTTTCTGAGCCAGCACCTAAGAACTCCATCATCAGAATTTTGTGTTATATTGTTTCTTAGTTTCAGTTTTACCATCTTGTCTCCTATATGCTTGATCATTTTTAGGTTTGCAAGACATAATATTTTTAACAATTTTTTAAAATGTATTTGTTTTATGTGTATGAATGTCTTGCCTGCGTATGTCTGTGCACCTTGTGTGCCTAGTGCCCACAGAGCCCACAAGATGGTGCCAGATTCCCTCAAACTGGAATTAGGGATGACTGCAAGTCACCATGCAGTGCTAGGAATTAAACCCCAGTCCTCAGCCAATGCCCTTGACCCCTGAGCGATCTCTCAGGCACTGATATTATATATTTATTAGTACTAAACATTTTTGAGAGTATGCATGAAACTATATTCTGCCAGGAAAGATTCAGCCTGCTTTGACTGGTGAGTAGATTCGTTAACAATTCTGGACATCTATAATCTAATCAAGATTAGAGTTCAGCTTTGTCGTATAAATGGACTTGTTTTGTTGAAATTGGATCTCAGGTAAACCAGGCTGGCTTTGAACTCATAGGATGATGTTGAGCTCCTGATCCTCCTGCTTCTACATTGCGAGTGCTGCAATTACAGATGTACACCACCATTGACATTAGATGGCATTAGACCATTCTTTTTTGATTCGTCCTTAACACTAAAGTGTAAACCTTCAGGTCCAAGCCCAAAGCTTGGGGATTAGCTCGTCTCCATGTCAGTAAATCCTACCCAGACTAGCTGTATTAGACCAAAGTCCTTATTAGGTCAAAGCTCTTCTGAATTTCTCAGGCTCCTGGCCAACTTTACTGGAAACACATTCCCGTAGGGGAAAGAAGCCTCAAACCCAGCTCACCTTTTAGGTCTCCTTCTTCTCCATGGTCTTGTCCCCACAGTCGTCACTGCTGGGTTAGCTCTCTGACACTCTCAAACAGATGGACTCTATATTTGATCCAGTTTCTAGTTGCTCTCAGTAGAAGGGTTAGTCCAAATTGCCTAATCCACCATCATCAGAAGTGCACCTCTCAACTTTTCTCATCTGTAAAATGAGGATAATAATGACAACCTCCTCACAGGTACTATGAAAAGAGATCAGAGTGTCAGCTACATATCAAGGGCACAAGCACCTTGGGCCATAAGTTCGAGCTATCTACTACTAATCTAAAATGGCCTTGAATAATAAATAGCTTGTGATTTTTCTGCTTGCCTAGTAATCATTCCTTTATATTTCAAATTATCTTTGAGAAGATAGTAATAAGTTATTAAATACAGTTAGTATTTAGTTATTAAGTACAATAACATTGTAGTTTTCTCTCCAATTGTCTAGATTTTCTCTGTCTAAGGGTGGACAACTAACCCAAACTAGACCAGACTATCTATTCTTTGATATCATGAGCATGAAGCAACAGATGCTGGAGCTGGTCAATACAAGAAAGAGGCAGTACTCTGAAGACACTATCTATTAATTTTATAAACTAGCTATTCAGAGCTAACCCTTTAATTTGTCTTTTCCAGGGCATAGTTATTCAACTTTTCTGAGATATAATGAACTTATAAAACATATTTTCTACTTGAAGTTAAGCAAAGTCCTTGAGGTAGTTTGAATGGAGAATGGCCAGCATAGACTCGTGTGTTTGAATGCTTAGCCCATAGGGAGTGGCACTATGAGGAGGTGTGGCCTTGCTGGAGTAGGTGTGGCCTTCTTGGAGGAAGTGTGTCACTGCGGAGGCGGGCTTTGAGGTCCTCCATCTTCAAGCCACACCCACTGTGACACACAGTTTTCTTCTGCTGCCTGCAGATCAGATGTACTCCTCTCAGCTCCACTCCAGCCCCTGTCTGCCCACGAACCACTGTGTCCACAGATGGACTGAGCCTCCGAACTGCAAGCCAGCCCCAATTTAAATGTTTTCCTTTATAAGAGTCTCCCTGATGACGGTGTCTCTCCACAGCAACAGAAGCCATCCTTTGGTTTGTTTGCTTTGACTATTTTGCGATGATGTCTCACTCTGTAGCCTAGACTAGCCTAAAACTCTTGGCAGTCCTCTTGCCTCAGGCTTCAAATGCTGCGATTACAGACTTGATTAAAAGATCAATTTCCATTTCTTGAAATTAAACACTGTAAACTAAATTCAGTAGCAAATGTTTTCACTTTAAAGGTTTTTCTATTGGCCCATATATTTTTATCCTTTAAGAAATCAAAATAATAAAAGGTCTGAAAACTAGCCAAATTTTCTTTAAGTTTATTTCTACTATTTATCAAAGAACCGCATTTTATAACAGCTTCCTGTGTTCCCTTTGTTGTCCTCAGTTCTATCCCTACCTCCTCACCCTCCTCAGAAGGCTGTCCGCTACCTCCTGAAACACTCCCCGGTACCTTATGTCTAGTTACATCCTGCTCTGGAAAGCACTGATGAAACTGGACGATGGGGAAAAGTAGACAATTGTATTTTCTTTCTGTTCGTGGTTCCTGCAGGGACAAGGACAATATTCAGGGAACTCGGGAGAAGATTGCTCACGGTTACTGCTCCAGTGGCAGCAGCTGTACCAGCTACCACACACCTGGCAAGCTCCACAGGTGATCCCACACCAGGTCTCAGACAATGACACTGCACAGAAGTTGTGTGGACCACTACCGGGAGAGGGAAGGGCTGAAGAAGGGCTCAAGAGAGCTCTCTGCTACATTTTCAGTTTCCTGGGTGCATCTTATTTCAACAGGAACACGTAAATATCCTATTCAACAAAAGCCAATGTGCACACCTTGAATTAACAAGTAGATGTATCTAGGCTCATGTCTGTCAGCCTCAGCGCTACTGACGTCCTCAGCTGCTCTTCCATGCTGTGGAGCTGTCCATGTGTTGGCTCATCCTCAGACTCTCTCCATCACTTGCCACTAGCTCATCTGACCCAGATGAGCCCAAAAATGTCTCCAGAGAAGCAGCTACTAGGATCACAGGCAGCTGTGGCACCAATGGGTAAATGCAGGGCCCAGCATCTTCTGAGGTGAGTCTAGTACATGATTATATATGGACATCTTCTGAGGCGAGTTATCCACTACAGGCTGTCTAAATCCATAGGATGCAGGTCCCCAGGTAACAGTAGCAGTACAACCTCAGCGTGACAGCATTTACACCCACTGGTTTGACAGCTATTCCTTTCTTCCTCCCCAGTCGAGGAGCACTGTCGGCTTCCTGTGACCGCGGTCTTTTCAGAAAATTCGCAGACGATTAATACTTCTGTTAATTAATTCTCCGTGTTAAACTTTCTTTGGCTGTAATATTTAGTGCGGTTTTTATTGTCTTTTCCACGGGGTTTTTGTATTCTTAATTACACAACTCAGTGGCACAAAATCTCCATTTCTATTTGTGATTTTTCTGCTTCTTGCCTTCCTTTCTCCTCTCGCGTCCCCTCCCACCCCTTATATTCTCTTTATTTTCTTTTCTCTTGCCTTATTAAAAATACCAATAGTATTTATGTCATTTTAATGACACTCATAGCAAAAGAAATCTGATCATCCTAAGTTTAAATAATCAGAAGTTCAATCACAAAAAACAAGGATTTTCTCAGAAACTTTCTTAAGATAAAATCTCATTTTATCATAATTGTCAAATCTAGAATTTTTTATAAATACTACAATATACACTTGAGCTAAAAAAAAAATCATCTTAACTCCAAAGATTAAATGTAAGCAAAATTTTAATTGAGATAGAAATTAAAATGTGTACCTTTCTTTTTATATATATATATTTTTTTGCTTTGTTGTAGTTTAGTTGGTTTAGTTTTGGGGGTTTGGATTTTGGGTTTTGTGTGTGTAGGTTTTTAGTGGTTAAGAGGTTTGGTGGGTGGGTGTTTTGTTTCGGTCTCGGTCTCTGGTAGACCAGATAGCCTACAATTTACTATCCAGACCTAGAGGCTTTGACTGGCAGTATTTCTCCCGCCTCTGCCTCCTGAGTGCTAAGATTACAGATGTGTGCACCATGCACAGTTGGCCTCTCTTTCTTTAGATTTATTTCCTATGTTTTTTTTCAACTGCATAGCACCAACATACAAGCAAAATGGTAAGCCTAATAAATGTTTTACAAAATACCAATAAACTAATGTCAAAATATATTAACTCATCTAAAGTTTTTTTAAAAAAAACCTATTTACTTGGGAGCACAAACCGATATCACATTATTCAAGAGTGAACTGCTGGGGGTTGGAGAGATGGCTCAGAGGTTAGGAGCACTGCCTGTTCTTCCAAAGGTCCTGAGTTCAATTCCCAGCAACCACATGGTGGCTCACAACCATCTGTAATGAGATCTGGTGCAGAATATAGTATATGTAATAAATAAATAAATTTTAAAAAAAAAGAGTGAACTGCTGTGTGCGTGTGTGTTCTGTTCCTCTCCTGCTTCATTCAAACATTGCCCATGACCACTGCCCACACCTCTCACCTGCTCTCCACACATTGCCATTGTATTCAGAAGAAGAACAAACTCTGTGCTGTTCCCTAAGTCTCTCTGTCCACTCCTAAGCAGATGCACCAAACACTTATTCACAAGTTAGCACTATCAAGATTTAGTAACCTACATCCTAAGACCACAAGTTAGCACTATCCAGATCTAGTAAGCCACATCCTAAGACCACAAGTTAGCACTATCCAGATCTAGTAAGCCACATCCTAAGACCACAAGTTAGCACTATCCAGATGTAGTAAGCCACATCCTAAGACCACAAGTTAGCACTATCCAGATGTAGTAAGCCACATCCTAAGACCACAAGTTAGCACTATCCAGATGTAGTAAGCCACGTCCTAAAACCACAAGTTAGCACTATCCAGATGTAGTAAGCCACATCCTAAGATCATCAGGAATCCCCTAAAAACAATGAAATTCTATTGAAAATAATTTACAGAAAAAACATATCAGCACCCGAAATATAAAACAGTAATGGAATGCTTTGTTTAATTAATTAATATGCATAAGGTTCCAACCCAAAAGGAACAGGAGAACCCAATACAGCAGAATAGAGGAAAAATACTTTAACATATGATATTACAGATTTCTCTTTAAGAAAAAACTGTATTCATTTATAAAAATATTTGATGCTACTTAAGAGTTAAAGAAGAAACCTAAGAAATATCTGAAACATTGCCTAGATTCCTGACAAAAAGTAAAAATTCCCTTAGTGAAGGTCAAATCCCTCAAAGCAGATAAATCGTGCCTAGATTCTTGCTTCCTCTCACCTTAGTCTCACTTTACAACCCCAAGACCAACCTTCGTATCAACAAACTAACTCCAGGGGGGTGGAGAACACCAGAATGGCGACCCAGTAGCTAAAATAGACAGTGACTAATTTTTTAACATGTATTGTATGTCCTTGCACGCCAATACATTGCGCTCACACTCTGGCACAAGCCTGTGACACAAGTGTTCTATGTTGTTACTGCTACTGCTTCCCTGTCTGTAACAAGGTCTTACAGGACGGGCAAGCCTCCTGCAGACAGTAGCTAACAGTAGCTAAGGCTGACCTTGAACTACTGACGGCCTGCCTCCACCTCCCTAGTGCTGTGAAGCAGACATTCTGCTCTTCAGTGTCAATATGAGACGAAGCTGACACATAGCAAAGCTGTGTTCTGCGTGCACACACACACACACACACACACACACACACACCGCCTTGACTCCTAGAAACCAGAAAGAAACATAGGATTAGGATGAAAACCGTCCAGCCTTATTTGCTGGTATAGAAGGCTGGGGCTGGAGCTCAGTGGTAAAGCCTCGCCTAGAATGCCTGAGGGCCTGTTTAATCCTTACAGAGGAAAAGAGGATCGAGCTGTTTACATTAATTGATTTAGGTTTGCCTTAGAAATTAATATTGAACCAGATGAAAGCCAGAGTTTCTAAATGGGAAATTTTACCAGAGCTACTACCACTGTAGCAGCAATGCACGTGATGCCCTTAAAAGAGCCAGGCTGGAGAGACGGTGCAGCAGCTAGGAGGACCCAGGGGCCAGCACTTAAACAGAGGCAGGCTGGAGAGAAGGTGCAGCAGCTAGGACCCAGGGGCCATTCACAACACCTCCATGGTGGTTCACAACCATCCGTAGCTTCAGTTCCAGAGGATCCAGTGCCATCTTCTGACCTTAAATACACAACTTAACATACATAAGGCCCTTAGTTCAGCAGCCTACGAGCACGTGCTGAGGTCAGCGTGCAGAACTTAGACCTGCAATCCAGAGTCCCTAAGTGAGGGGACAACACCGCTTAGCAGTGTAGAGATCAGAAAAGGAGCGGTGCCGAACTAACTCTGTGCTAGAAGGAACGGTGCCGAACTAACTCTGTGCTAGAAGGAACGGTACAGAACTAACTCTGTGCTAGAAGGAACGGTGCCGAACTAACTCTGTGCTAGAAGGAACGGTACAGAACTAACTCTGTGCTAGAAGGAACGGTACAGAACTAACTCTGTGCTAGAAGGAACGGTACAGAACTAACTCTGTGCTAGAAGGAACGGTACAGAACTAACTCTGTGCTAGAAGGAACGGTACAGAACTAACTCTATGCTAGAAGGAACGGTACAGAACTAACTCTGTGCTAGAAGGAACCGTACAGAACTAACTCTGTGCTAGAAGGAACGGTACAGAACTAACTCTGTGCTAGAAGGAACGGTACAGAACTAACTCTGTGCTAGAAGGAACGGTGCCGAACTAACTCTGTGCTAGAAGGAACGGTACAGAACTAACTCTGTGCTAGAAGGAACGGTACAGAACTAACTCTGTGCTAGAAGGAACGGTACAGAACTAACTCTGTGCTAGAAGGAACGGTACAGAACTAACTCTGTGCTAGAAGGAACGGTACAGAACTAACTCTGTGCTAGAAGGAACGGTGCCGAACTAACTCTGTGCTAGAAGGAACGGTACAGAACTAACTCTGTGCTAGAAGGAACGGTACAGAACTAACTCTGTGCTAGAAGGAACGGTACAGAACTAACTCTGTGCTAGAAGGAACCGTACAGAACTAACTCTGTGCTAGAAGGAACCGTACAGAACTAACTCTGTGCTAGAAGGAACGGTACAGAACTAACTCTGTGCTAGAAGGAACGGTGCAGAACTAACTCTGTGCTAGAAGGAACCGTACAGAACTAACTCTGTGCTAGAAGGAATGGTACAGAACTAACTCTGTGCTAGAAGGAACCGTACAGAACTAACTCTGTGCTAGAAGGAACCGTACAGAACTAACTCTGTGCTAGAAGGAACGGTGCAGAACTAACTCTGTGCTAGAAGGAACGGTACAGAACTAACTCTGTGCTAGAAGGAACCGTACAGAACTAACTCTGTGCTAGAAGGAACCGTACAGAACTAACTCTGTGCTAGAAGGAACCGTACAGAACTAACTCTGTGCTAGAAGGAACGGTACAGAACTAACTCTGTGCTAGAAGGAACCGTACAGAACTAACTCTGTGCTAGAAGGCTACAACAGGAATATCAGTGAATCAGAGAGAACGAAAATTGCAGGGTAAGAGCTGGGACAAAGCTGAGAAATGTAAACTAGAAAGGGTGGGAACAGAAGAGAGTGTTTGGAAACATTGGAAATATTGAAGCATATGGTGAATTGTGAGACAGTTTGAGCTATGGCATGATTATATAAATTCCTGCTGCAAAATCTGGTGGCAGATTGGAAGTATGTGTTCCAAACAATTCCATAAGATTTCCTATTGAAGTTGGGGGGAAATGAGTAACAAGGGTTTTATGTTCTTAACAGATCTGAGGATATTTTAATTTAACTTCTAAAATGAAAGCAGCTGGTTTCTCACGCTCTCAAATATTTCAGGATACTTAGTGAATATAATATATAAACTCACTGAATTGTTTCTTCCACATAAACTTCCCTTATCAGAGTACACATTACTACAGGGAATAGGCGATTGGAAGGCTGGGCTGGACACTGACCGAAGGCCTCACACATTCTAGTCAAGCATTTGAACTGTAAGCCCAGCCCTCTTTTTCTTTTTCTTTTGGACAAAGTCTAAGTTGCCTAAACTCTCCTGGGCCTCACTATGCAGCCCAGGCTGGCCTTGAATCTTCAATCCTCCTGCCTTGGTTTCCAAAAGAGCATAGATTATCATCCTATACCACTAGACCCATCTTAAGTTTTATTATTAAGAAGATATTATGCACAAATTGACAAGACAAACCCAGGATAGAGAACCAGAATACAAAAGAGAGACTGTAGCAGAAGAAATCACCAGTAAGAATTCTCATGAAAAGAGACTATGACACTAATTCAATAGACTTGTTGACATATTACAATTTTCAATACCATCCGTTCTTACTTCAGAGTCTCTCCCTGTAGATCAAGTGAACTAGCATGATACATCCAAACTTCTGAACATAGTATAGAAGAATAAGTGATTCTAAGCATTTAACGACACAGTAATACAAAATCAACATGTAAACCCAATAAGTTAAAAATAAATCTTTTCCCCAAATAAACTACATATAGAGGGTTGTGTTTACCATACAACAAGATTTACAGTCCAGATTATTTATATAGCTACTCTAGTAATTCATAAATTTAGAAGTTTAGAAGTCATTGAATAACCTCTTTAATGGGCCATGTTTTGATCTTTAAAACTGTGTCAAGATTTTCTTGATTTCTTCCTCATTAAAATAACAAGTCAAGAATTTTCTAGTATCCAGGAATTCCTTTAACTAAAGGCATTGTAAGCTTATATATCATAGTCATATAAATACTAGTATTTCCCATAGGGCCAGAAACTCCTGTGCCTCTGCGGAAGCCCCCTGAGATGCACGTTTCTTTTTTTTAAAAAAAAAAAAAAAAAAAAAAACAAAAAAAAAACATGGACTGCAAGCTACTCTGCTGCCTCCAGCAACAGGGCACTCTCAACTCCAGCTAGTCAGTACATGCCTTCCAGAGGACCAAGTTAATCCACACCAAGCAGGTTACTGATTCCCACAACCCACCTCTACGGATTAGCCTGAACAGCATCATTGGTTTTATTCTGTCAGCACTGCTTATCCATCTGCATAAAAGGGGATTCGATACAATATATATTGGTTTCTCTGTCTAACAGTTCTGGCTGTCCTGGAACACTCTTTGTAGACCAGGCTGACCTTGAACTAACAGAGATCCACCTGTCTCTGCCTTCCAAGTGATTTAAATACTTTAAATGCAAGAACGGTTATAACTGACCCATACATCAGCTTCACCTTCTACCACTTCATCCCTTCTTTGCATCCTCCAACTTCCTAGTAATAGAGAAATATTGGCCATTCCCCGAAAGACAGCCTATTTTTTCACAGTCCATGTTTTGGATATGTTTTAAATGCCCCTATTCTACATACACTAAATATTGTCCTGTAAAACCAGCCTGAATGTTTTATTAGGTTTTAAAGCCTCCTTTAAATATTTAAAGATTCGATTCTCCCTGTGTCAGCTCAATATGACCATTTTAAAGCAGTTATTATGTAGTTTACATTTTGGGGGCGGTTTTATTATCCAGTCCAAGCTATCCTCCAGCCCGAGCTCGGGATCGTGCTGCCTCTGCCTCCCGTGTGCTGGGACCACACCTGCTTTTAGCACCTACTTATATGACTCTTTCCCACTAGACTGTAAATACTGAGCATGGAAACTATATCCAGTTCCAGTTTCCCCAGCTAGTGCAGTGGCTAGTTTAAAGCAGGTATTCAAGATACATTTTTAAACAAAATTCTGAATAAATATCTAACCCCAAAACAGTCTTTTGCTTTGTACACTGCATGCTTCTCTGAAGATATTTTAGATGCTACATAACCACGTACAAGGAAAACTTTTTGTGTTTTAAAAAGACAGCAGCATGCAAAGCTTGGTAAACTGGCAGCTGTAAAGTCTCTCCTTGACCATCCCTCGGATCATTTCACATAATCTAACTATGCCTTTGATCACAATCGGGTTATTTTCTATATCTGCAAAGTATTTTTAATTCTTTCTCTGCATATTTTTCGAAAATGTAAAGCAATCATATCTTCAGTAGTAACAGCAACACCTACTATTTAAATGTCTCTACAGGGCCTTGAGATGATCAGCAGACAGACACACCTGCTTGTCAAGACCGGAGGCCTGAGTTCAGTCCTAAAATCCACACAGAGGAAGGAAGTAACTGACCCATGAACGTGTGCTCTGTCCTCCACATGTGCGCCCACACACACACTTCAATAAAAAAGATGTCCACATAGACAACACAAATTGTCTGTTTTTAATGTCACTTTCCTGTCCTCTGGTGTGCCATCTTTCTTGCCTTCTTTTTTTCATTTTTTTTTATATTTTATTTATTTATTATGTATACAATATTCTGTCTGTGTATATGCCTGCAGGCCAGAAGAGGGCACCAGACCCTCATTACAGATGGTTGAGAGCCACCATGTGGTTGCTGGGAATTGAACTTAGGACCTTTGGAAGAGCAGGCAATGCTCTTAACCTCTGAGCCAACTCTCCAGCCCTCATTTTTTTTTAATTGACTTTTGAGACAGGCATAATGATTAGCAAGACTCTTTCATGACAGAAGTTCGAAAAAGGTCATTTTAATTTCAGAAACAAAAATATATTTAACATGATTTTATTAATCAAATCAGTAAAGGGACTGCAGAACTTTATTTTAAAATGTATTTAATGGATCATGAGTATAATGTGACTCCTCAAGTTTTTACTGAAATAAAAGTTAGAATCTCTATTTGAGCATTATATTTTTCAAATTTGGATTCCTATGCCAAAAATAATTTTATACAGATAATAATTCTTTCTCAAAGCAAATAAATGCCTTACATACGTGAAAAAGTGATCATGTACAACAATGGAAGCAAGCAACCAATGCTAACGTTTTACTAAAAAAGGTTTCAATGTTTTTAATGTCCGTAAGTGAAAAAACAACAACAAAACACAATTACAAGATCTGACAACAGTCACTCTGCACGGACTTATACTGCTCTAAATTATCAGAAATTACTGGATGAAAATGAAGGAAGAGTGAATGAATACTTTCAATGATCAATAATCCTAATGGTGTACGAGAATATACAAAGAAAACACCAAGAAAAATATTATTGAGCATCAGCCAGGCTTGTTGGTGTACACCCTTAGGCCCAGCACTTAGGAGACAGACACAGATGTATGTGAGTTTGAGACCATCCAGGTCTGCATGGTGAGTTCTAGGCCAGCTCAGGTACACAGAGAAAGCCTGTCTCAAAATAAATAAATAAATATGAATTTTTCATTGCAGAAAATAGTCTACAGTTAGTAACAGTATTTAGTTAATAACTAAGATTATAGGCCCTTAAGAGAAATGACTTTAAGTTATTTGTCTTATAAAGCCATATCAAAAACAAGATATGCAAATAGAATAAGATTTTGAAACAAACTGTCATGGAAATATTATGTAAATGTGTAATGATATATAAGAAAATAGAAAACTTCTACAAACTCTGAAAATTCTGAAATCCAAGTAATATAACTTTATATTTCCAGAGAAATTCTTACATGGAAAAAATTTATTAATGGTAATCTAATGTAAAATAATGTTATCGAATTGGAGAATCTAATCAGCTCCAAATGGCTATGACTTTTATTAGTAGTTTTATAGCTTTGGACTTTACACAAAGAAATAGGCTCAAGATTCTATTATTTTGTTCCATAACTCAGTGTATCATCTATTCAAAGGAAATTATCTTCAAGTTAATAGGTAAAAATATTGTAACAATGAATTCCACTCGACACATTTGTTGAAAGGTACTTACTGACTTCAAAAACTAAAGTCAGTGTCTGCCGGCGTTGTCCACTGGCAGGATGTGTGCTTAGCATGCAAAAGTTCTAGAGACTCAGTCCCCAGTATCATAGCAGAAAAAGAAAGAGGGAGGGGGGAGAGGAGGGGAGGAAACGTGTGTGCATGTTTCTGTATGTGTACACGGGTATGCTATGCATGCATGTGGCGGTTAGAGTACAACCTCCAGTGTTTATCCACATTCCAACCCTGAGACAGGTTCTCATTTTGTTAAAGTTTCGTAAACAGTCTAGCTGTCTCTCAAGCTCCAGAAATTCTCTTGTCCCCAACTTCTATGCTGATGTAGGAGCATTGGATTACCCTTCTTGGGAGTTATCATGTCTGGCTTTATGTGGATTCTGGGGGATCTGAATTCATGACCTCATCATGTCTACACAGCAAGCACTTTACCCACGGAGCTACTGAGCTGTCTGTCAACCTTGAGAAATGAAACTGCTTGGTACTGAAGAGGTTTTCAATTTTGGCCAGTCTTGGGCAGAGGATGGAAAAATAAAACTTAGATGTTTCAATTAGAATTTCAGCTCTGTCATTTCCACAACTAACATGTTGTCTTGAACAAAGCAATTAAGCTCTCCAAGATCTATAAAATGGAAAAGCAAACGTCCATGGTCCCTAAGCTGAAATTTTGATGCCAATGAACTCTAGGATCCACACAGTTTGGACTAGAAAAGCAGAGGACTAGACTCTGTAACTTGTTACTCTTTGTAGAGACAGGACAGCAACCCCCACCAAACAGAGTCATTTGCTCCAGGGAAATGGATGAGCATCTACATGCAAGTCAGGGAGTTTCTTAAGAAGAGAGTTCTGTTTTCCAGAGATTTTTGTGTTTTGGTGTCATAGCAAAGGAAACTACAGGATTAAAGAGACAAGGTACAGGTGAAAGATAGTATTTAAAGCGAGGAAGTGAAATTTTTGTTTCGTTTTTGTAGGTGCTTTATTGTAGTCTTTATTGATATCAGATTGCATACACAAACTCTGACCGTAAAGTATCAGTGCTGCCTGCATGCATCATCTAACTGAAATTCCTGCTTCAGAACTATGGGACACACAACGTAATAAGCTATTGTCTTAGGGGTAGATACATAATTAGGAGTACCCGAGATACACGTGAGGTTATTCGTTACATGATACAGATGCCTTAGGACACAACGTAATAAGCTATTGTCTTAGGGGTAGATACATAATTAGGAGTACCCGAGATACACGTGAGGTTATTCGTTACATGATACAGATGCCTTAGGACAGTAAAGCGTAATTCTCCTGGTCCTTTCTATGACAAAGCCTATAAAAGTACATAGATTTTTAGTATGCAAATAAAATCTTCATTTTTCTCTTTCCACTGTTAGGCTTCCTTAGGTTATATTAGGGCTCCCAAATCTTTTTCATGTCATGCCATATATAGGAAAAAATGACAGATTTGTAGTTTTATTGAATAATATGGAACTAGGTAAAAAAAAAAAAACATGTTTTTGTATGGTAGCTATGAGCAAAAATGCAGGGTATTATGGAGGATAGTAATATAAATTGTAAACATTTTAAAATAAATTTTTGATATCTAAAATGCATGGTAAGTTGAGTCCCAAGAATATACATTTAGTCTTGCTTATCTGTTTTTGAAACAGATACAAATAACTCTTCAGGTTCTTGGTTACCATTGGTGGAAAGTCTGTACAAGCAGGTTGTAAAACCTGCACGAAAACCCTTACTCCTTTTGCAAAAGGTTGATGGGAATTCTTTTTGTCCTATTAGGATTTGATAATTTATTTTCAAGTTTTACTACAAAGGTAGTAATAGTCTTTGACTTTTGGTTTTCACTGACGAAATGTAATCTTGAAATTTCTTCTGATAACTTAAATGGATGTTTCACTGACAATTATTTTAATCTTATTTTCTGAAACTGAATTGTTGCTTTGAGTCTATAAACCTTACCATACCCATTAATATATTTCATGGAATCTTTTGCTCATTTGTGTGTATACAGAAATATGCACACACATAGCAGAAACACACACAAGGATTAAAAGACTTCATGTTTTATATAATATCTTGTATAAGCATAAATTAATCGAAATTTCCAAACTAAGGTTGATTTGAATCTCACCTTCACAAACCTTTCCCCGCTGTTTGTTTCTTCTGACCCCCACTGTTCTAAGCAATGGCTAGGTTTAACTTTACGGACCCAGAAGCTAAGCATACCATTTTTATGTCAATGCCATTTTCTACAAAATTGTAAAAACTACAAAACCAAACAAAATCTTTTAGGGAAACTGAATGTAATTTTCCTAGATGTTGCCAAATTTTACAGTATCAATTCTATCAAAACAGAGCTATTTCCTGTTCTTCCATATGATAGGATTCCTCCTCTCTTCCTTTTACAGTATCAATGCTATCAAAACAGAGCTATTTCCTGTTCTTCCATACGATAGGATTCCTCCTGTCTTCCTTGACTTAGGCGTGACTAGATTACATGCTTTGGTCAGCAAAATGTAAGCGGAAGTCATGATGCACATCTGAGAGGAGACCAGGAGACAACCTGCGGCTGAGCACGCTCCCCTGTTCTGCTCGCGTCAATACAGAGTCCGTAGCAGCCTGGCACTGAATGATGACACAGAACAGAGAACCCCAGGAGCCGAGAAAGAGAATCACGCAGCACCAAAAATAAATCAATGCTGCTTTAACACAAGGGTATTTGAGGACAGCATAGCCCAGGGCACGGCCAGCCTCTCTGCTCCAAAGGTCCCCTTCTTGACACTGCTTTTCTGTTACCCTTTCTCCTTTGCCAATGGCACAATGTCCAGTTTTGTCAGCAGAGGGAGCCACAGTGACATCAAAGGAAGAAAGTGTGTCTTCCTGAGCTCCTGGAGCTTCTGAATACCCAGTGGCCAACTTGTGCGCTTCACCAGCGCCTCACGGGCCATGCTTCCAGCAATTCTAGTGGCACTCCCACCAGCGACTCCTTAACTAGTCCGACCGACATTCCAATGAGCCTCTCAAAGTTTCCTGAGCACCACAGCCAGCCGTTACCAAGTCCAGCAGCCTCCACAGGTGCCGTCCCACTTTCAGAAGATTGCTCTTCTTGGTTTGCCCTAGCCTGGCAGGCACATGAGCACAGTGGCCACAGCCACAGCTCTACGGGAGGCTCAGCCGAGTCTCAGCCTCAGATACAGAGGAATGGGTTCTTCCAACTCTTTTTGCTAATAATCCCTCCCTGTTAATGAGTTCCTGTTCAAAATACTGTTACAGCTCCTATGTTCTAACTAGACTTGAAATTTAGTCCGCTCTAACTTATAAAACAATAACCTGTACTACAAAGGTATGTTAGCATTTGGGGATTAGCTGGTCTGTCTTGTTTCATCGCTAATCTTAATGTCCATGGTTGTCAAATGAACTGACCACACTCTCCCCACAGCCATGAAGTTGAACTCACAGTACACACTACATCTTTCCATTTACACACTCTTTGCTAATTATTACAAAAACATATACTACATAAATATACACTTTATTTTGAGAAAAGGAATGACTCATATATAATGCCCCAGACTAATGCAATCATTTGCTTCCTGGCTTGTGGCTCCATTTTGGAGGCTGGAGTCTTTAGGACAGGCATTTCAAAGCTAGCCCTGCATCTTCTGGCTCTGGGTCAACTGTATTGTTTCCTGCTCCCGAAAATGGAGGGGCCAGCACCATGTGCTACTGACACAAGAAGCTCGGCGTCATCCCAGACTAAGGTCCTCTGGAAGCAGAAGTGAAAACAGAACTTTCCTCCCTTACGTAGCTTCTTTGGGTGTTTAGCCGCAGCTGTACAAACAGCAGTTAGCACATGAAAAGGAAAAGCAGTGTAATGGAAAGGTTAAATTAAACACAAATCTTTCCTTACATTGTAATATGAGTATAGCTGAGCCATCACCATAACCTTCATACAAGGAAATACAACATGCAGCAATATGTCAATGACTCTACCGCTTGAGTCACGTGTTAAAATTATCTCACACTCTATAAAAGTACAGTTATTGGGCTGGAGAGATGGCTCAGCAGTTAAGAGCACTGGCTGCTCTTCCAGAGGACCTGGGTTCAATTCCCAGCACTCACATGGCAGCTCACAACTGTCTGTAACTCCTGTTCCAGAGGATACAACATCTTCACACAGACATATATGCTGGCAAAACACCAATTACATAAAATACAAATAACTAAGTTATAAAAATACAATTATTGACAAAAAATGCTATTTAGGAAGAGTAATTATTCTTTATACTCAAAACACCAAACAACGCATACATACCATTTATCCCCGATTTCTCCACTACATTTCTAGTTAGACTAATTTTTTGGCAGGGAGACCACCTCACTTTGTAGCCCTGGCTCAATACGTACTGTAGCCTTAAATTTCAGTATGTAGATTAGGTGTAGACTATCATTTTAATTCAGGAAGAAACTCCTAAGTAAATAATATACTATTTTAAACCCAAGAAAAAAGTGCATTATGGAACATTATTTCATAACATAATCTGTCTTAGCTAGGGTTTGTATTTTTGCCATGAAACACCATGACAAAAAGCAAGTAGTAGAGGAAAGGGTTATATCTGGCTTATGCTTCCACATCACAGTTCATCATCAAAGGCAGTCAGGGCAGGAACCTGGAGACCGGGCTGCTGCAGAGGGCATGGATAGGTGCTGCTTCCTGGCTTACTCATCACGGCTTGTTCGGCCTGCTTTCTCATAGCTCAGGTGTCAAGTAGCTCAGGACTGCACTACCCACAATGGATTGGGCCTGCCCCATCAATTGTCAATTAAGAAAAGGCCCTACAGGCTTGCCCAGAGCCTAATCTTATAGAGGCATTTTCTCAATCGATGCTCACTCTTTTCAGATGACTGTACTTTGTGTCCAGTTGACATAAAACTATCCAGCATAATCTCATTCTGAAATTTGTCTTGAGATACAAAAAAAAAAATTTAAAAACTAAAAATAAAATTGTATACTTCACAATATATATTCTATATTAATCACATTAGAGCAAGGGGACTGGAGAGATGGCTCAGTGGTTAAGAGCATTTGCTGTTCCATCAGAGGACCCAGATTTTCTGAGCACCCACACAACAGCTCACAGCCAACTGTGACTTCAGTTCCAGGGGACCAATGCCCTCCTCTGACTTTCAGGAACACTGATGCACAAACATGTGCACATACACACACGCAGGCAAAATACTCATAAAATAAAAATAGATGTGTGTGTGTCCAAATTTATTTCCACTGGTGCTCAATAGAGAAATAAGGAGAATCACTCCCACCCAATAAAAAGCGTTCTGTCCTAATCCCAGGAATATGTGAGATTGGTCCCTTTTGTGGCAGAAGGAAATTTCAAGATGTGGTTAAAGAGGAAGATAATATTCTGGAAGATCTGCAGAAGGCAGGCACAATCTAATCACAATAACCCTTGGACAAGAAAAGTCTTGCTCAGCTGATCAGAGAGATGAGGCAGTAAGAGACTGTGAGAGTAATGACATCTTGAGGAGAATACAGCACCATTGTTGGCTCTGAAACACAGGGGGCAACACGCAAGAGACTCTCAAAGGCACGGATAGTCTTTAGACAGCAGCTAATAAGGAAAAGGGAATTGTAACTCTATAAATAAGAAACATGCACACACGCATGTACACACACACACACATCTGAAATGAGTACGCAAATAGAGCTTCCAGAAGAAATTAACCCCTGCCTTATTCTTGATTTTAACCCAATAAGAGTATGTGAGATTTCTGAGCTGCAGAACTGCACAATAATAAATTTGTGTTTTTTCAAGCCACTAGGGAGGAACACTATACAATATATACAGTCTACAATAACTTTAGAAGAACTAGGTCTTTAGTCATGAATCTAACACCACCCTTGTAATAAATAGTTGTCGAAAGTATTTGCTGATAACATTCTCAATAGTTGTCATTGTTTGGTCTTCTTCATAACTAACTTATTTTAAAAACATGGTTTCTATGATAATTTGGACATTTTTAAGAGCTTTGCAAGTATAAACTCAATTCTCAAAACATCATTTCATTCCCATCTTACAAAAAACACACTGAGGTAAACCGAGTAACAGTTGACTTAGACCCAAGCTGTCTGACTCCAGAATCCAAGCACTTCTGCTCCCCCTGCTTTTTAAATGACAATGTGAGCGGAGGAAAACACATCTAAGTAAAAAAGATCTAGATGCTGGGAACGGTGAGTTGACTCAGATCTAGATGCAGGGGACAGTGAGTTGACTCAGATCTAGATGCAGGGGACAGTGAGTTGTCTAAGATCTAGATACAGGGGACAGTGAGTTGTCTAAGATCTAAATACAAGGGACAGTGAGTTGACTCAGATCTAGATGCAGGGGATGGTGAGTTGTCTAAGATCTAGATACAGAGGATGGTGAGTTCACTCAGCAGTGTGTGTCTTAGAGGGCTAAAGCATCTAATAAAAGATTGGATCAGAGGAGGTAAATATGAAAAATAAACCTATTTAGATATAAATAATAATTTAGAAAATAAATAAGCAAATCACATTAAAGGTTCAAGACAAGGACAAATGAAGATGATGAAAAGACAGATTTCAAAGATACTTGAGAAATATGACTAAAAAATGTTTAGTAACTGACTATATTAGTGTCTGAAAGAATAGAAGGAAATCAAGATGATCCCTCCAGCACCACCGAGGCTGACCTAAAAATGTTTAAATATTCCTGGCACTTCCCTGAACATAAAAATAAATTGTTTAACTAAAAATATTAAAATTTGGTCCACAAATTCAAATAACCTGATTGCAGTAAGGAAAACAAAGATTAGTAACTACTGAATATCAGAAACATAAAAAATATACAAAATGCTATGTAAGTTGAAAGGAAAGACTTCTGCAAAATTATTAGAAGATTTTCATCACAGCAATGGAGCTGCACATGCAGCAATGCATCAGTGAAGGAGCAAGTTGACATGCACAACAGAGTTAAGAGCATTATGACTAAAGAGATCAAGAAGATTATCAAGGGTTATGTTAAATGTCCACGGAGTGAAGTAGACAGACCCTAAATGTTTACAATCACATTTGAGAACTTGTTAGTAAACAACATGGTATCAATCCAGTCCTACCAAAAAATAAATACTATAGTGAAACTGAGGAACTAGGAGCTTTGTAAGGGATGGCTTCCAGATGTGAGGGCGGGGACTACAGAAACCAACAAGGACTGGAGGTGAGCCTGGACTAGCAATACTGGAAAGCAATCCTCAGAAGAAATAAGGGAGCATGTCTGAACAGAGCGCCTGTAAACTGAGTCCAAAAGCAAAGCTGTCCACAACACGGGGCACAGAAGACGAAGAGCGGATAACATAACTTCATTATCTTCTGGCATTCTAATCGGCCAGCGTTTCACACTGACAAAACAGAAATGAAGTTGAGAATAAAGGAGCCATTTGACATAAGTCACATAAATTAGCCTCCAAAAGTACATAGCTGACGGAGGTAAAGTGGAATAGATAAAAGAAATATGTTACTAGCATTGATTCCAATACCATTCAGCTGTATGCTTTTAGTGTCTGCTGAAATTAACTTCCAGGTCCTATCAAGCTTTTTACCTTCAGTTTGGAAACAGAATTCAACCATCAGCATTAAACCTGGTGAACTTCTAATATGAAGTTTCAATACATTCTAAAATAAATCTTTAGAAATATATATTTTTGACTTTTCATTAAGTCTCTGTGCTGTATCTGCTTCTAAAGCAAAATAACTGTCAAGATATAATACATGAACTATCAACTATAACTCTCAGTTAGATTAAATTATAGACCAAAAGCTTATGTCTCACAAATTCATATCTTAAAGTCTGTTTCCTCAATGTCATGATAATAGGAGATGGAGCACTTGACAACTAGATTTTACGGGTAGAGCCTCCACCTAGATCAGCACCTCTATCTGGAAAAGAAAAAGCACTGGAGAGCCCCTGTGCCCTCAAGCCATCAAGAAGAAAGACACACACACACACACACACACACCAGAAAGTAAGGGAAGGGTCAAACAATAAATATATCATTGCCTTGATTTTAGGACCTTCCCAGAAACCTGTGAAAAACTAAACTGAAATGAATTTATTTTTCATACACTTCTGTGGAGCGTAAGTTGCCCGGTTTATTATGACTATACCAACCCACACACACAAGGAAGGGTTCAGCTTGTTTGTTATGTGGTAAGCGGAGCAAGCCTTCCTTATAAATTCTGTTCAACAACTCTAGGACTGAGCTAAGACTCAGCTTATACCAGACAACTAGTGAGAAGCTGTTAGCGTACAGCCATACGGTCCGGTACCAGGAGACCGGGGATTTAGCTCCTTTCTTAAGAGTTCCCATGCAGAAGTACACATCAATAATCCTAGCACTCAGGAAGTAGAGGCAGGAGGACCAAAAGCTCAAGGCTATCCTTAGCTACACAGCAAGTCCAAGGCCAGCCTAGGATATATAAACCCCTCAGTAAATTCATACATGCATGTATACATACATACATACATAAGTGGACATAGCATGGAAGTACCTCTGTAGCTAACTATTGCACAGTTATGAAATGCAAAGTTTTTTAAAAATTAAATAGCAAAAAGTTAGTTGGATATGGTGGCGCACACCTTTAATCCCAGCATTTGGGAGGTGGAGGCAGATGGATCTCTAAAAGTTCAAAGCCAGCCTGGTCTTTAATTCCAGAACAGCCAGGGTTACACAGTAAAACCTTGTCTCAACAATAACAACAAAAAAAAATGAGAAAATTTATATTAGTCAAATTTAGGAAAATAGGCATTCCAACGAAACAGGGTGATATTACTCATGACAGTTACAACCCCAAAGCTGCAGTGACTTAACACCAAAGCCTATTTCTTACCCAATGGAAGCTAATGAGAACAGAACAGGACAGTCATCCACTAAGTCAGTGCCACGTGAACCTATCCAGATGTGAGCAGAGCTCACAAAGTTGGGCCAGAGCTAAGGGCCATGATGCACAGCAATAACTTTCTGAAGAAGATATAGCCGGGCGGTGGTGGCGCACGCCTTTAATCCCAGCACTGGGGAGGCAGAGGCAGGTAGATCTCTGTGAGTTCAAGGCCAGCCTGATCTACAAGAGCTAGTTCCAGGACAGGCTCTAAAGCTACAGAGAAACCCTGTCTCAAAAAAAAAAAAAAAAAAAAAAAGATATAGCTCTCCATAACAAAATTCATTTTTAATGGAAAAACATTAATTAGTTCTTTCAGGCTAAAGACAGCTTTTGGGTAACTGAAATTAAATGTGATAAAACGGGCTTTTCATCTATGCTCCTGGGAAACAAACTATTAGAAAAATTATGATAGACTTCTCACAAGCCAACAAGACGAGATGGATGTGAGCCTCATCTCCATCTGTCAACTAAGTACCAAAGCACGGAGCACCACTCTGGCCATCCTGCTGCACAGCTACACAGCTCGCTGTATTGTTTTCTAACTCTTTGACTATTTTGCTGCATAACTACATGGCTTGCTGTATTGTTTCTTCCCAGTAGCCTAGATTCAGAACGCATGAAACTGCCAGCTACTTTTCCCTTCCAGGTACACATGAGCTTAGTTGGAAAGAAAAACTGTCAAAGGCTTCCCGTGCGTGCCTTACAAAAAGCAGCATGTATCCAGTTTTAAGAACAGACCAAACGGTGTTACATAAAAATATTAAATGTTTATGATTTAGAAACTATGTAAAAGTTATTAACTCCAAATTCCTTTTAAAAGCATTTAGATAGTTACATGAAAATATAAATAATGTTTTCAATACTTACATAACATACATGTAAAATATTCATAAAATACAAACTGCATAAAAGTTGATAACTTTTAGTCGACTTGTTTTTTTTATTATAGTAGGTACTATAGATAAAGTAACTGAACTATCATCTCACACCTAGGACTAAACTTAACTGTCTCCTTTTTTTTAATGATTTTTTTTTAATTTTAAGTGTACACATGTGTATCTGCATGCATTTCAGTTCACCACAGAAGCACGCAGCCAGAAGGTGTGCAGTCCTCTGTAGCTAAAGTAACAGGCAGGTGTGAGTTGCCACGTGGGGGCAAAGGACCAAGCCTGAGTCCTCTGCAGGAACAGCAAGTGATCCTAACCAGTCAGCCATCTCTCCAGCTCCCTAACTGGCCCCTGTGACAACTTAACTTCTGAAACTATTTCTGAAACCACCATAAAATCCAAAAAGCTTCCTCTTCATTTCATAATACACATTCTAGAATTTTGCAGTAATTCAGTAATCTAGTAAAAAGAGAAATAAAGTTCATTAATTTCAATATTCCAGTTCTATAGCTAATTTCTATTTTTCTAAAATTCATTCATATCTTCAAATTTTTCTCAGAAGTATGAACATATACCTGACAGAAATTTATTCTAATTAAAGCTAGCAAATAAGACAAAGACTGCATCAGAAATTTAAAATGTTCAGAACTGAAACAAAGCCAGAGGGTGAGTGACTCTTGAGACTACTTTATCAGTGGGAATAGGGATGCTTCGTAAAGGAAAGACTAGGAGTTTTGAAGGGTCACATAGCAGCCAGGCTTGGCGGTGCACACCTTTTATCCCAGAGCCAGGTGGATCTCTGAATTTGAGGCCAGTCTGGTCTACGATTGAGCCCCACCAAAGGTGGGGAGGGGAGGGGAGGGGAGGTTTACAGCAGAGTTTTCCAGGCTAAGATGCAGCAGAGTTCTTTCTGATTAAGAATCTCTCTCTCTCTCTCTCTCTCTCTCTCTCTCTCTCTCTCTCTCTCTCTCTCTCTCTCTCTCTCTCCCCTCACTTTTGGTCAGTTTGACTACTTCTCTGTTTTCTGCCTCACCAGGACATTACAAGTTATAGAGTTAATTCTCTAACTCATATTTGTTTGGTAAAACTTAGACAAACGAAAGCAATATAAGAAGTTACTGTGAGAATGTGGGGAAAAGGGAACACTCCTCTATTGCTGGTGGGAGTGCAAACTGGTACAGTCGCTTTGGAAATCAGTATGGCGATTTCTCACAAAATTAGGAAACAACCTTCCTCAAGATCCAGCAATACCACTTTTGGATATATACCCAAAGGATGCTAAATCATACTGTAACAAGGACATGTGCTCAACTATGTTCATAGCAACACTGTTTGTCATAGCCATAACCTGGAAACAACCTAAATGCCCCTCGACCAAAGAATGGATAAGAAACTGTGGTACATTTACTCAATGGAGTACTATACAACGGAAAAAATAATGACATCTTGAAATTTGTGGACAAATGGATAGATCTAGAAAACATCATATTGAGTGGGGTAACCCAGACCCAGAAAGACAAATATTATATTCCCTCATAAGTGGCTTTTAGACATAAAACAAAGAAAAACCAGCCTACAATTTACAATCCCAGAGAACCTAGGCAACAAAGAAGACCCTAAGAGAGACAGACATGGACCTAATCTACATGGGAAGTAGAAAAAGACAAGACCTCCTAAGTAAGTTGAGAGTGTGTGGATCATGGGGGAGGGCAGAATGGGAGGGGAGAGGAAGGGGGGAGTGGAGAAACAATATAGCTCAATAAAAACACTTAAAAATAAAATAAAATGTTCAATATTGAAGAAGAAGAAGAAGAAGAAGAAGAAGAAGAAGAAGAAGAAGAAGAAGAAGAAGAAGAAGAAGAAGAAGAAGAAGAAGAAGAAGAAGAAGAAGAAGAAGAAACAACTATCCAAAGAACACCAGTCCTCGGCCTAGCAAAATTTAGAGAGCTGCCCGTCAGTGAGAGGAGAAGGCTCATGTGGCAGTCAGTGAACAAGTCCAGCATCTTACGAGGCTCACCTGAGTCTCACACACAACTGTCATATCCTGGAAATTCTGGATTCTAACTTTTTCCAAATTTACCTTGACTCCCTACCATCTAACTTTGTGTTTTCATCACTTAGCAGCAGGATTGCTGGAAGAGTCTGCTAACTGGAACCCTGCTCTAGTTTTACACTTTCTCATTATCATGGCTGTAAGAGTGTTTGTTTCCCAACTAAGATCTCATTCTATTGTGCCATTGGTTAAATCCACCTCTACTGCCGTTATGATGAAACTCAAATCCTAAGAATAGTGGACAAGGTCTCTTAAGAACTGACCCTTGGCCTCTCTCCAGTCTCCTCTGATAACTCGCATCTATCTAAAGCATGTGCCCTGCTGAACCATTCCTTAACCACGCCCTACATGCTACGCATCTTCCCAGTCGAAGAACTCCTTGGGTCAGGGATACTTGAGAAGGTTTTTGTTTAGAATAGCAACACTTGCCTGTACAGCATCGCTTTGGGACAGAAGAGAAATCATCTACCTAGGACAGGCTGAGAAGCTTCTTCTTCATGTGCTTACGTCCATGACGTACTGGACACAGTGGCTGCCTAGCACTTACTGTGTGAAGAGTTGGCTATTAGCAGTATCTGGATACCCAGAGAACTCTGTATGTCATCAGTCAGAGAACACTGAAGTCTAGGAGTAAAACTTCAGATACTTTAACTGGATAAAATGGTAGCTTGAACAACACCCAAGAAACAACCTGCTTATAGGATCAGCTGGAATGCTTTTACTATGGTTATTACAGACTGAAAACACCTCTAATGAATTTTCTTGATGTCTTATATTATTTTGTCTTCCTATGAAACATTTAGTCTATGAAAGGCATAAACTGTTTATATCCAGTGCATTTTGTGTGGATCAAGTACGGAGGCACACACCTGTTATACCAGCACTCCTGAGACTGAAGCAAAACAACCATGAGTCCAGGGCCAGCCTGGGCTATGTGTCAAGACTAGGGAGCCCAGGGCCAGCCTAGGCTACATGTCAAGATTGACTCAGCAAATAGGAGCACTTGTACAAAAGATCTGATGACCTAACTTTGTTCTCCAGAATTCATGAGGTAGCAGAAAATAACTAAGTCTCGAAGGTAGACGGACCTCTGCAAATGTAGCGTGACACATGAGAATACCTGTAGTCAGACATACATGCAGAGACAATAAATTAATTAATTATTTAATACTTTTAAAGACCTGAAGATACAACTATCTCCTAGGTAAAGAGTGTTTGCCTAGCACAGACAGTACCCTAGGTTCAATCCTGGAAGGAAAAAAAAAAAAAAAAGGTGATCTGTACATCCATCCTATAGTGGCATATTTGTGTTTCAATAAATAAAGCTTGCCTGAAGATCAGAGGGCAAAGCAGCCTTACTAGTGAGCCATATAGGCCAGAGAGCCTTATAGGCACACACCTTTAATCCCAGGACTCGGGAGACTGAGGCAGAGGGATCTCTGTGAGTTCAAGGCCACACTGGGCTACAAGAGATTGAATCTGTCTAAAAGAGAAAGAGAGCTCACACAACTGTGATCCCAGCACTTGGGATCACAGGCCTTTAATTCCAGCACTAGGGAGGTGGAGACAAGAGCGACAGGGCTGGGGAGAGAGGAATATAAAGGGGGAAGAGGCAGGAGCTCAGGGGAGTGTGGAGTCTGAGGATTCATGGAGACAGAATCTTGTCCTTTCAGTCCGAAGACATGGTAGAGGTAAGAACTCTCCAGTGGCTTGGCTGCTTTGCTTTTCTGATCTTCAGGTTGAACCCCAATATCTATCTCTGGGTTTTTATTATCCGTGCTACAACATCCCCTATCATTCAGCTCCATTACACACAATAGAAATTTATTGATTATCAAAAAGAAACTTTGGAAGCAAAATATTCCTTAATTCCTAAGTTCCTTACATTTCTGGTGAAAATGGACAAGCTAAATTTAAAAACAATTGCAATTGTGCAAATAAATAATTATAAAACATACAAGCTGCATTATATGTCAGCTTCCAAAGTAAATTAGGCATAAATTTTAAAACTAAATTTTATTTTAGAAATAAGTATATTATTAAAAATAATCTTCTTTTAATTATTAGATTTAACCTCAAAGATTCTCTTTAAAAAAGTGTTTACTCTATAAAAGTATATAATCTAGCAGGGTAGACAGACCATAAATTGGGAAACATAGAAGATGCTAGAATAAAAAAGAAAGAAGAACCCTGGTTAAAAGCATAGTCAGCTAGGGGAAGGGGGTCTCTCAACATGCACATTTGGAGGGCAGGCTGGAAGGAGAAGAAAGACAAGTCACACACAGATTCAGCTTTCTGAGCGACAGTTGGAAGATGAGTGTAAGTTCTAATAACCAGGCTTCAGGATTAGCTTAATCTGATAAGACTCTCGTTTATAATAGGAATAAGACAAAGAAGAACATATTTGGTTCAATAACATAATGAAAAGTTAATCACAAAGGGTAACCACAAAGTAGCCTCCACAAATGAGTCACTTATATGCCCTCTGGCAAGCAGTATTTGGTAGCCATAGCATTTTCACTATGTGTTTAGACCCTAGTGTTTAGACTTCCTAAAAAATGAATATTGATGAGAAAACTGCTTCCAAGTCCGCAAACTCCCTTTCTTCAATCCCATGCTTACAAGTTATTTAAAAGTTCATCGAAACCGGGCAGTGGTGGCACACACCGCTAAGCCCAGCACTCAGGAGGCAGAGGCAGGTGCATCTCTGTGAAATGAAGCCAGCCTGGTCCAGGAATTCAGGGCTAGCCAAGGCCACACAAAGAAATCCTGACTCTAAAACAAACATACAAACAAAGTTCCTCCAACCATTGCAGCATCCTAGACACAAAATAAATGTCTTAATTTTTAGAAAACAGGAAGATTTCACCTAAATATGTTATTAAAACATTTTAACCCAGAAAGAATGTTGTCTACAACTAGTAACCAAGAACAATTACTTATTGTACACCTACACACTCAGGAAACTCAGTCCATAATTGTCAGTCCTGCACAATTCATACACAAAGAGTATAGACTCGAGACCCCACAGACTTGAGTAATTTAAGCAAGAGCTTATTAACCAGTGAAGTTTTAGGAAACAACTAAGTTGGTCCATCACACTTGTCTCCACTACCTCTTTATTCACACAGTATAACTGTCCCTTTATTAAAATGTCCTGTCAACTAGAAAATATCATTATCATTAGCTGCTCTCTTTAAAACACAGACTACAGCATTAGATACTTTCTCATGAAAATGCCAAGCTATTGCTAGGATACATCTGAATCCTTAAAAACTAAAGGTTTTCACTTTTGCCAAAGGCAATGGATATTTACAAGGTGCGACGATCTTTATTAAAAGTCTTTATGATTCACTATCATCTGGGGTGCTATGTAGAGAGAGAGATAGATAGACAGATAGGTAGACAGGCAGACAGACAAATAGTAGAATAAAGAAGGCCATGCAAAGCTGATCACAAATCTGGAAAGCATAAATTTGAAACCGTTTTTAAAATCCTGACTAGTGAAAAGGGATGAGAGGATGAATAAGGTCCCAACACAACAAATCATGAACAGCTCCAACAACACATGAACGATTCTGAGCGGTAAGGGAAATATAAATGCTCCTGGACAAACGGAAAAGGCCCTCACTCCCACTGGTAATACGGAAACTGCAAGCTAAATCTACACTGCGCATTTATTGCTGACCACAGGCTGATTTGGCAGGGAAGCAGGGAAATCTCCCCAGTATGTGTGATTCATGCATGCTACCTCTACAAAAATAAATTTAGTATTTATTGAACTTTACTGACTCTTTTTTTTTTTTTTTTTTTTTTTGGATTTTCGAGACAGGGTTTCTCCGTAGCTTTTGGTTCCTGTCCTGGAACTAGCTCTTGTAAACCAGGCTGGCCTCGAACTCACAGAGATCCGCCTGCCTCTGCCTCCCAAGTGCTGGGATTAAAGGCGTGCACCGCCACCACCACCCGGCTTACTGACTTTTTTAAAGAATTTTATTTCTAAGAATTTTCCCAGAGATGCAGTCCTATACATTAAAAACAATGTATCAAAGTACTGTGTCTAGTGGCTAAATAGAAACAACTTAAACACCTAAAAGTATGGCCTTAGTCAAAGAAATTACAAAACGGTCAGCAAATGAGATAGATAATGGCACTGAACTGAATGTGGAAATTATTTCCTACAAAGTAAAGTGCAGGACATACTTGTACTTTTATGTTTGCATACAAACATGCATATATGAGTGGTAGTGGCATATGACTTTAATCCCAGCCCTTGAGAAACAGAGGCAGGAGGATCTCTGTGAGTTCAAGACCAGCCTGGTAGTGAGTTCCAGGACAGCCAGGGATACACATGGAAACCCTGTCTCAAAACCAAACAACAACAAAACACATAAGTATATATGTGTACACACATATAAATGCACGCTCTTATATACACATACATCTCTTGTGCCTAGATTTTATTGTGCATAGAATAAAGATGTTAGTAACAATAATTGCACATGGCACATTAATAGGTAAATAAAATATTTTGTATCAAAAGTATATTATTTATTAAACAATTTTGTAAATTAACTTTAGAAACTACTTGTAAGTTCGCATCATTAAGAAATTTCAGCTGGGTGTGGTGGCACACACACGTATGATACTAGCCTTCAAGAGGCAGAGGTAGGCATATCTGTGTGAGTTTGAGGCCAGCCCGCTCTACATGATGAGTTTCAGGACAGCTAGGGCTATAGAGAAAGACTCTGTCCCAAAATAAAAATTTAGCCAGGCATGGTGGCACATACCTTAAATCCCAGCACTTGGATGGCAGAGACAGGTGGATCTCTGTGAGTTTGAGGCCAGCCTGGTCTACATAGCTAGTTCTAAGCAAGTCAGGGCTATAAATCAACACCTTGCTCCAAACATAAATAAATAAACTAAATACAATATAACATTTAGAACTATTCACATATGTACACAATGTCCTTATTAATCTCATCTATGATGAATATGCTTTATTCTCTTTATTTGGGGAGCAAGTTGTCCTTTTAACATTAATAGAAAATCAAAGTGAAAAATGAGACATAATATAATACGCACCTCCTGAAACACATAAATAGCCAGATGTGGCAACTTGGGACTGGGAAGGTAGAGGCAGAAGGTCTGTGAGTTTGAGGACAAACTGGGTTACACAGAAAGACACTATCCAGTGGGGAGGAAAAAAAGAGGGGCGGGAAGAAAGTTTTTTATTTCTTTTTTTTTTTTATTTATTATGTATACAATATTCTGTCTATATATATGCCCGAAGACCAGAAGAGGCCACCAGACCTCACTACAGATAGTTGTGAGCCACCATGTGGTTGCTGGGAATTGAACTCAGGACCTTTGGAAGAGCAGGCAATGCTCTTAACCGCTGAGCCATCTCTCCAGCCCCAAGAAAGTTTTTTTAAAAAAAAGGAAAAAGAGTAGGAAGAAAGGGAAGGGAGGAGAAAATCATCTCTGTGTTCAAAATACTTGGTATAAAAAACTATGTTAGGTGCATAATAAACCAATACATATTTACTGAATACCTTTCTTTGAGTTTAGTGGTTTTGCCTTCTTGATGCATTTTTTCACAAAAAAAAAAAAAATTAAAAGCACACAAAAATAAAAACGAGAGACAATGGGAATACAACATTCACTAAATAGTTTCTCTTTCAAAACGCAATTCCTCGTTTTCCGCAGAATGAGTTCACCATCCCACAAGCACTGGAATTCATTCAGCATTGCTTCCTAGGTCCCCATTATGTGTCAAGGATGCTAGAGACCTAAACCACAAAAGTGTGGCTCCCCAAGACTCCAAACTGAATCACTGCAGGAACTCATGCGAGGGCTTTGCTTAGACTAAAGGCTTCCTCGGGTGTGTAAGCAGAGCTGGGCCTTGAAGAAATCACTAACAATGAATACAAATCATTTTCAGTTACTTAGGCTGCTACAAAGGGAATTTACTGTAGCAGCCTCAACCTGCTTCTGTGGCTCACCTTCCTCACTGGAAACATCTCAGGCATGACCTTTTAATGTATGCATTTACTCACAAATGATATGCATCTTAGTATTGATCTATATTAAGCACTAATGGGGCTTAGTCTTTTCCCCCATAAACTTTCATATGCTCTTCCTGTATCCCATCTCACCATCTTGTGAGGCCTTGGGTACAAACATCTTACTCTGCATAACACTGTGAGCATGAAACTCACAGATCACAGAGTATTTTTATCCAGCTTTCAATTGCCTCACACATCAAACTATTTTTAACGTAATACTTTTAAAGTATCAGACATAAATTTGAACTTTGGTTTACTTCTCTGTGCCTGTGACCTTCTCTCAGAAGAGATGCTAGCATGCAATGAAATGATAGCACTATCAAGAAATAAAAGACTTTCTCTGTGAGTTAAGAAGCAGCCCTAAAGTTTCAAGGGAAAGGGTAATCACAACTACCCGCATCATTTTTCCTGCAGAGCACATCTGCTATTTAACACCAAAACACCAAACCTGGAACACATTATTTACTAAATGGTCCGATTCTTCAAAATGATTTGCTTCTTGCTACTCTAATTCTGTTATAAAGTTTACTCTGTTTCCTTGTCTAATCTCACTTCAAAAGTACTTTAGAGCCGGGCGATGGTGGCGCACACCTTTAATCCCAGCACTCGGGAGGCAGAGGCAGGTGGATCTCTGTGAGTTCGAGACCAGCCTGGTCTACAAGAGCTAGTTCCAGGACAGGCTCCAAAACCACAGAGAAACCCTGTCTCGAAAAACCAAAAAAAAAAAAAAAAAAAAAAGTACTTTAGATCACATTGAAAGCTATGCAAATAAGTACTTAAATCTGAATCTATATTTTTCATTGATGTGATTTCACATATTATATGGATATGTTTACAGAATGTGTCTACCTAAACAATGTGAAATATATGGACAAACACATGTATTTGCAAAGTATGTGGGTTTACCTGAAGGTGCACACACAAATAGTTAACCTGAAAAACCCTTTAATAACATCTATGCAATAAAATACACTGCTTGTTTTGAGCAATTTTCAATTCAGCAATCACACATTCTATTAAGTGTCCATTTCTTGAAACTGTAAATATAGGACTATATGAAATTAACAAGCCAATAAACTTTATGATTTAATTTACTATAAATAAAACCCATTTCCATTTAAATAATATGTGGGTCAAAGAAATAAAGCCACATTTTATTTGAACATCATTTTGGCAACACTAATTTTGACTATATTAAGAAATATAAATTCATATATATGAATATAAAATTATAATGATCAAAAGTTTAACACTATTAAAGTTGAGCCAAGTTATGAGTATGCTCAAAAAGCTTTTTAAAACTATATTATTTCATAGTTTAAGCTGATTAAATTACTTAAGTATTCAAAACTAAAAGTCAGTTTTGAAGAAGCAATTCTTAATTTCAGTTTAATATGTCAGGAATACATTTGCTCTTTTTTCCTTCATCATTTTGTGAGAAACTGCACCTTTTCCTAAGATACATACTTATTTGATACAAGTTTTGTTACCATAGGCTATGCAAAATATATTTCAATTAAATATGAAAAAAATGAACACGTAGACAAAGTGTGTTTTCATATGTGAAAGAATACTGAATCCAACAACCTGTTTTCAACCCAGGTGGCTGGAGGTCAGTATGCGATTTCTTCCCGCAGAGCGAGTCTACACGTTTAATTGTATGTTTCTATAGAGATTATGGGAAAGTGTATTTCGTGACTTGCAAAAGAACTGTCCCTCTTCAGGCTTACACAGCTTCATTTATATAGTGAGTAACTGGTTGCGAGTAAAAATGGAAAACATGACTTGGATAAACATTAAAAGGTTACACATCTAGACAGTGACTTTCCCGAAGTAACTGAGATGCCAAAAACCATAAAACATTTAAAAGCAAGCCTGCAGCAGCAAATCTCAGCTACCCTGCTACGGTGACAAGGGATCCCCAAGCCAAGGGAAACTCAGTCTGGACAGTTCCCTGGTGCTGAAGTTACGCTGCCTGGAAACCGCCGTCTGGCTGCTACTTTCACGCCTCCCACCCTCGGCAAAAACACAAATCCGGGCGTGCTCGGCTGTGAGCAAACAGAGTAGAACTTGCCGAGCTGGGGACCGCGCCGGGGGAGCCGTCGCCGGCAGGGAGGCTGGCAGGGCGAGCACAGGGTGCGAGCACCCGCCGGGGGGGAGGGGCTGGAAGATGGCGGCGGCCGCACACCCACCCGAGACGCCACGGCGCTTAGGCCCCTGGCCCGCGCCGCCGCCGCCTTCCTGCCGGCCCGCGGCAGCCGTGGGCAGCGCGCGTCTTCCCGGAATGGGGTCGGCGCGGGCCGGGGGGCCGCGGCGGGAACTCGCAACCCGGGCGGGAGGGCGGGCGAGCGAGCGGGCCTGGGCGCCGGCAGCCGGGTCGGCCCCGGGAGCACCTGTGCACGGCCATATTGGATTCCGTGCCCCAGTCCCGGCCTGGGCGCGGGGGCGGCGGGAAAGGAAATGGGGCGCGCGGAGCCCCGGGATCAGCCTCAGCCCCAGAGCCCGAGAAGCCCGCGGGGCCGGCGCCTGGAGGAAAGGACGCGTCCAGAGCTGGCCACCGACCCGCGGCCGGGCTCGCTCGGCGGGCGCCCGCCCTCCGCGACACACACACACACACACCCGCGGCTCTGACAACTCCACGGCGAGCGACCACGGCGGCCGCGGTGGCCCGAGCGGGCGGGGAGGCGGCGATCGCGCCCGGCAGGGGAGCGGCCCGCACGAGGGGGGCGGAGGACGCGAGGCGGGAAGATGGAGCCCGGTCCTTACTTGAGCACGGACTGCTCCTTCTCCTCTTCTTTCTTCTGGCGATCCATGACGGCCAGGATGATCTTCCGCTCCTCTTCCGTGAGGTGGCTGAGGTCCGGCATCTCGGGCTGCGGAGGAGGCTGCGAGGCCGCCGGGATGGCCACCGGGCGGCCCCGGGGCCCGAGCGGAGCCGACATGTTGGCTGGAGCCGCACCACCCTCGGCAAGCAGGGAGGCAACTCCGCGGGCAGCGGCGGCTCCGGCGCGGGCGGCTCGGGCAGCCTCGGCGCTGGGACCAAGACATACAAATCAATGGCCTTCAATCGCGGGCGACAGCCCCCCTCCCCCCCAGGAAAGGAAGCGGGGGGAGGGGAGGCTCGCGGTAGGGTGGGGGGGGAGGAGGGAGGGGAGGGAGGGCCGAGGCGTGTGCGCTCCGGGGAAATGTGGCTCCTTCCCGGGGGCGAAGGGCTGGCAAGTGAGCGAGCGGTTCGCGGGAGCGCGGAGGAGTGCGCCGAGCGGCGAGGGAGGGCACTGGAGTAAGGTGGCGGGGGACGGCGGCGGGTGGGGTGACGGGAGGGAGCGGGCGGGAGGGCGGCGCGCGGGCTGGGGCGCGAATGGCCGGTGGAAGGAAGCGCCACCCCGCCAGCACGACCCCCTGGGGAGTCCCGGGAAGTCGTGCGCTGCGCCCTGCGTGTGTGTGTGTCCCCGTGTATGTGTGTGTGTGTGTCCCCGTGTATGTGTGTGTGTGTCCCCGTGTTTGTGTGTGTGTGTCCCCTCCACCCCGGGGGAGCTGAGAGGAGCGAGGCCGTGGCGCGGCTGTCCCGCCGCCTGGCACGCGTCACCGGCTCCGTCCGGGCCGCCGAGGGAGAAGCCCTCGGGGAAGGCAGCGCGAGGCGCGCGGGGCTGCAGCTAGGGACCCCAGCCCCGCCCGGGCGGCGGGGTCGGCACGCGCTCGCCCGGGGTCCCGACCCCCTCCCCCGTGTCCGTGTCCGCCGAGTCGGCGCTCGGGCCCGCTCCCTGCGCCGCCGCCTCCGCCCTTCCCCCCGCGGCGCCTCCCGAGCGCCCAGGCCCGCGCTCGCCCGCCGCTCGTCCCCAGTCCCCTACGAAAAGGACCGGACCGGCAGGGAACCGGGGGGAGGTCGGGAATGGGACGCGGGTCTGGGGTGGCTGGCGCAGAGGGGAACGTGTGCGCCCGAGCTCTCCCGGGCGGGGTCCCGGGATGGGGATGATCCGGAGCAGGTGGGTGTCCCTGCGGGGTCGGGCACCTGGAAGGGGCACAGAGCCTGACAGTGGCCTGCGGGAGGGAGGAGAGGATGGCGAGCGCTGGCAGTGTCTCGGGCCGGGACCGGGGCGGGGGTGCGGAAGTTCTGGGAACTGGGCTGGCCGCACCGAGAGGCACTGGAAGGAGGACGCTGGGGATGGAGGTGACAGCCGGGCGGGCGAGGAGGCAACTGGAAGGTGCGCGGGGCCAAGGACCAGACCTGCTCCCCAGACGATGAGCTTGGGCCGAGGAGTCGGACTCTTTGGCCCGTTCCTGCCCTTCACTCTAGAGAAGAGAGATGGGAGCTGAGTTTAGAAGCTGGGAGATGGGCTCCGGGAAAGAAGAGCAGAAGGAAAACCGGCTCCAGGAGGAGGGAGGTGGCCGCGGCCCGTCTCTGGCTCGGGCTCAGCAAGAAGCCAAGAGCTGCCCTGACAGCTCGCCCTAGGGCGGGGCGAGCCAGAGGGGGGTGATCCGGATCACCCCATCTTCCTCTTACCGCTGTAGACAAGTGCTTCGGATGGCAAGGTTAGAGTGTGCAAGTGTGTGTGTGTGTGTGTGTGTGTGTGTGTGTACACTTCTATCACGGCTTCTATGCTAGCACTGCTTAGATGGTGTGTGTGTGTATACACACCTCTACCACGCCTTCTATGCTAGCCTGCTTAGTACCAGGCCTCCGGGGTTTGTATTGTATTTGTGTGTAGTAAACTCTCCCTCCTCCCTCTGCTCCCCAGGTACCTTCTGCCTAGTCTCAGATTAAGAGAACTGGGAACAGACAAAGCGGCACTAGATGTCTCTTGTGGTTTCTAAGCTGAAATTTCTGTATTGTTTTTCTCCACGCTTTGTAACTGGCAAGAAGAAATGGAAACGTTTGCTTACGTTTTGTTTCATAATATCATTATCATTACTGCTGATTACTACACCCGCTCACCTGTCTTCCACCAGATTCATAATCCAAATTAGTTTCCGCGGGGCTGGGGCTGGGCAAACCAGATGAGAAATGTATCACAATTGATTTAAATGTCTTACAGTTAAAGAATTTTTATAGAGCTCTAACCCAAGCTCCTCATAAAGGAGGTTGAAGACCAAGATCAGGAGATTTATAAATATGGTAAGTAGTAGAACTGGAACCAGAATATAGATCAACTTAGTCCAATGTAAAACTATCATGGTTTTCAACCTTAGCACATAAATATGCCGAGTCGCTTTTTAAAATACCTGAGCCCAACCCTAGAGCAAATGAGTCCGATTCTAGGACTGAGACCTTAGTTATGGCTATGTTTTGAAAGTACCCCAGCTGACTAATGTCTATAAAGGTTGAAAACCATACATTCTAAGACAATGCTGAAGAACAAGACAGCAGAGAAGAAAACATGAAACTTCTAAAAACTGAATCACTTACCTAAATAAAGCTCAAATGCTAACTTACTTCACACACACTTCTTTGCTACTATGCAATGAGCTCCCAGTCAGTTGGTATACATTCTTATAGTTTTACTCTAGGAAACACCAGCCACCAAAACACGGGAAATTTTCCTTTAAACGTGATGATAGCACTATAAATAATAATGTTCCACCTTAAATCTGATTCCATTTTTAAAAATACCATCCTCCAAACCCCAGCCAACATCATCCCAACAGGATCAGAAACCAGAATGTGCACACATTGCTGAGTCTGAAGATCCTGAGGTGAAAATAGCTTAGTTATTTCAGATACATAAAATGTGAACTTGGAAGCAATTATTCAGACTGGAAAAAAAAATGTGGGTTCATTTACAGCAGAGGGTCACCTTCTGGGACCTACATTCTTCTCTGCCAGTCATATAGAGCACTGTGAGGTGTTTCCTGAGCACATGCACAGGCAGAGGGCCTCACCTCCCTGGGCGACAACACCAGCTCTTGAGACACAGTGGGCATGAACCTGAATCTCTGCCACCACTGACTTCTAAGAGTGTGAGTGGGCTGCCAGGATCTCCTGTCTGGGCGTTTTGTTGTTGCTGCTGTGTTTTGTTTTGTTCCAATCTTTTACTTGCTACAACTGAATTTTCCTTAAAAGTGAAAGTACATAAAATCATCCGTACCTTTACAAACTGAAAATGTGTCACTATTTTTGTAACACATGGATAGATTATATATGTGCATATATATCATATAGAACTTTAAAATGGGCTGTATCCTAGGTGATATACTTTAAAAATACCCAATTTAAGATGTGATTGCTATGCTCTTAAAATAAAGTATCCTTACAAGGCTTTGGTTTTCCAGCATATGGATCTTAGAAGTATCTATTTTGTTCAGATTTTGTGTTACTTGAAATGTTCGTCTTTTCTTACTTCGTCATGTATGGAATTCTATTTTACTTGGACATGTTCCTCAGAAGGTGAACACATTTGTAGTAGACTCAAAATGCAATGTCCTTACTTAACTTGAGAAGTCACTTTCCTTTATTACTGAATTTGGGATATTATACACTTATGACCCCTGTTAACTTCGCTTTTACATAATCACAAGGACTGTTTATACTCTACTAGGTAAGTATTAGGAGATACACCTGAAGTATAAAACTATAAAATGATCACATTCTTAAAATCTGGGACACTTCACGAGACTCGGAATCATTTCTCCTTTACTGCTGCGTCCAGATAGATGATTGTCATTCTACAGCTTGTCCTGACAGGTGTGCTGCTTCTGCCCTTTACTCTGATGGAACAGGGCCTGCCTCCATCAAATTCCACTGTAGTGGGGGCATTCCCTTGACTGATGAGTGATGGGAGGACCCAGCACATGGTAGGCACTGCTGCCCTGGGCAGGTAGTCCCTTGGTTCAGAAGAAAGCAAGCAGAGGAGACCAAGAAGCAGCATCTCTCTAAGGATACCTGCTTCAGTTACTGTCTCCAAGTTCTCCCCGGATGACTGACTACAAAGCCTGTAACCCATAAGCCAAATGAACCCTTTTTTCCGAAAGTTGCTTTTGGCCAGTTTCTTTTGTCATAGTAACAGAGACACAAATTAGAACAACTGGTACCACAAGTGGATTTGTGGTGTTGAGGAGGCATAAGCTTAGGCATTTGAATGCTTGTTAGTGTGTCACTGGGGGCAACTTTGAGACTATAGTCACACCCAACTTTCAGTTTGCTTGCTCATCTGACCTCCCTCCCCATACCTCCCCACCTTGTTTTTTATATTCTGTAAGGGATGTGATCTCAACTTCCTGCTCCTGACACCATGCCTGCTGCTCCCCGGTTTATTTCCCCATTATTATTGACTGTTACCTTTCTCGCTGGAGAAACTCAAACTCTTAAGTTGCTTTGGTCATGTTGTTATCACAGTCAGATGTGTAAGGCCCTGGACTCAAGCCCCATGGGCAGAAATGAACAAGCACCCCCATCACTCCAGCCTCCTTTTCCTGTTCCACTGTGCTTTGCTTCTTTTGATGAAAATAACAGTATTTTCACTGTTAATTGAAGCTCTTTTACTGCAGTTTATTGTTTATCATTGATTGTATACTTCCACCTACTAAACTATAGCACATGAACAGGAATTTTATTAATATATCCCAAGCATCTAGAATAATGCATGGTGCTGTGGGATAATGCTCTTATATACTGTAAATATTTATCACTCGTATTGTTTTAATAAGATAATGATTGGTCCATAACCAGGCTGAAAGTATAGGTGGGGCAACCAAAGCAGGAGAATTCTGGGAAGAGGAAAGGCAGAGAGTTAGTCACCAGCCAGTCGCATAGGAAGCAATAATGCCTCACTGTAAAAAGGTACCAAGTTACATTGCTAATAATAAATAAGAATTATGGGTTAAGACGTAAGAGCTAGATAATGATAATCCTGAGCTAATAGGTCAAACAGTTTATAATTACTGTAAGCCTCTGCGTGTTTCTTTGGAACTGAATGGCAGAAACTTCTGTCCGCAAATCTGTGGATTCAAGCAGGACAGAAACTTCCATCAGTAGGCTCATAGTGGATGCCTCAACAAGTATTTGGTTAATTGCTTTCCTGTGTTAAACTTTATCATTACTGGCTTAAACTGGACAGGAGAATGGGAGAATGGCATTCTGAAATGAAGAGAAAATGAATGTGAAGAAACTTTTGATTCAGGTCCTGGCAGTGTTTCCTAGCCTATAGATACATCCCCTGCTCTGCAATGATGATCTTCTTGCCATCTAACATCTGCAACTTTCCATGGTTTTCCCTCCATTTGGCTTACTTTTCAGTCACAAGTCCGCCGTGCACCTTTTCCTCCTTTCTATTTGCCCCTGGCTCTCTGACCAGTGTGCATATCCTGTTCATACATCAGTATGTGTCACAATGAGCCTTAACATTTCTTTGTCTATATTCTCAACTGTGAACTCTTTGTTTGTTTGTTTGTTTGTTTTTGGAGACAGGATTTCTTTATAGCCTTTAGAGCCTGTCCTGGAACAGCTCTTATAGGCCAGGCTGGCCTTGAACTAACAGAGATCCGCCTGCCTCTGCCTCCTGGGATTAAAAACATGCGCCACCACCACCTGGCCTACAAGGAACAGTAGGGAATGCTATTGTTTCCAGGTTACTTAAGGCCTATTAAAGTGTCTGTTTCACTACAGCAGCTCAGGAAATGTATGCTGGACAAATACATGAACAGCTACAAAATATGGGAGAATTACTGGAGTATGAAGATCACCAAGTTTTAGCAAAAGCAGCATGGAAATGGGTGATGCTGAGCTCATGTTCTAGCATCTGGGTCTTGCTGAAGACTGCGTCTCGTCTATAGTCATCAACAGTGGGAGATTTGAGGCAGAAAACTGACATGAGAAGTTATGATTTTAGAAGCATCCATTTCTTTATGCATATCTAAAACACCTGCCAACAGAGTTACTCAAAGGATGCAGATGTGTTCTGATTTGCACTTGGAGACACAAATAGCAGGCTTTTCTCTTTTTTACTTCTTGGTTTCAGAATTTATTTGTGTAGCTATTTTTCTCAATAGGTTATAACAGCAGGATAATGAGGCCAAGGTCATGGTTAAAATCCGTGTGAGTCCGACAGCGCAATAGCCACCGTCATCGCCACAGCTGATTGTTAATCTCTGCCAGCTGTCAAATGACAACAGATACTATTTTTGACCAGAAATTGAGTGGGAGAATATGACCAGTTTATACAAAGCTAATCAGCATGATTAGAAAAGCAACTCAAAGTGTCTGGCTGTTATAAGACCATAGTGTTTTTTCTTTTTTTTTTTTTTTTCTTTTTTTTTTTTTTTGGTTTTTCGAGACAGGGTTTCTCTGTGGCTTTGGAGCCTGTCCTGGAACTAGCTCTTGTAGACCAGGCTGGTCTCGAACTCACAGAGATTCACCTGCCTCTGCCTCCCAAGTGCTGGGATTAAAGGCGTGCGCCACCACCCCCCGGCCATAGTGTTTTTTCTAAAGTAAAACAACAGTACATTAGTAGTGGTGGCCAAAGAGTATAGCACCAGAGAAAAAAATGCATTGCTTGCTCCTAGGAAAGAAACTGAAGATTAGTATAGATTCCTTATTGAGATTTGCGACCAAGAAATAGTAAAAACTTAACAGTTCTTCATGTAGTTGGACTTTCTTGTCAGACTTTCTTTGGACCAGCAGCCTCCAAATAATGACACAGAGACTTATTATTAATTATGAAAGCTTGGCCTTAGCTTAGGCTTGTCCCTCTGGCTCCTATAATTTAATGACCCATTTCTATTCGTCTACATCTTACCATGTGGCTTCTTACCGCTCCTCCACTCTGCACATCAGACTTCCTCAGTGTCTCACTGGTGTCTGACTCATGTGTCTAGATTTATCCCAAGTTCCTCTCTCTGCCTGGAAATCACATCTAACATTTCCTGCCTACCTATTGGCCATTCAGCATCTTATTAAACCAATCAGAGGAAAACTGTGACATTTTCACACAGTGTGATCAACATCTTAGTGTAAATAAGTTTTATTAATTATTGTTGTATATTTAGCAGTGCATGAGGTAATTTCCACAATTTAACACATTGCAAAAAGCATATAGCCATTATATTAAAAGGTTAAATATAATATTTTAATCATTTTTCATTTATACTTTTTTTTAAGATTTATTTATTTATTATGAATACAATATTCTGCCTGTTTGTGTACCTGTACCCCTGAAGAGGGCACCAGATCTCATTATAGATGGTTCTGAGCCACCATGTGGTTGCTGGGAATTGAACTCAGGACCTTTGGAAGAGCAGGCAATGCTCTTAACCTCTGAGCCATCTCTCCAGCCCCCTCATTTATACTTTTATAAGTTTATATTCCTGTCTAATAATCAGTAAGCATATTTGTAAACTTAAAGACAATGTTAAAGGTTGGTAGTTAAGTATAAGTGTTTTCTTAACTGAATGTTTATCTTAAGTAAACCTTTGAACACAGTAATGAAAAACCAAATGTGACTTTTGTGTCAGAAATAATATTAAAACTGCTCATTTACAAAAGGATCTGGGCATTCAATGCCAACTAAGTGCCGACATCTGCTGACCGTCTAAGTCTCGTCAAGCAGGCATCCCTTATGAAAGGCGCTTCGAAAAGGCACTGACACTGTGGAGAATTCAGTCCTAAATGGGATGCCTCTCCATCAGACCCACTCCTCGGGTCTCAGGGGCCTGTGGAGAAGACGCAGGGGAGGGGGGGTGGAGATCGTGTGAGCCAGAGAGGATGGTGACTCCAAGGAAGCAATGACCTCCAGACACAGCGGGACTGGTGCACAAGGGAAGCTATGTTCAAAGGTCATTTTTCATGACTAGACCTCTTGGTTATCTGTCTAATGTGTGAACCACTATGCTCTGCTGCTTAATGTGATATGTCACACACAGACACACACACACACACACACACACACACACACATTCTCTTTCCCTAACTAAAATCTAGGCACACTTTCTTTGTAACTCCTGGAACCTAACAAACAATATAAAATAGTCACATTTAACATAGCACACTCCCTAATCGCTAATATTTAAAATGTTAAAAAAAAAGTTTAAGAGAAACAAATGTGTAATTAAGGTGGTGAAAAATAAAATGCTGATCCTACCCCACTTTTCCAAGGGCAGTTCTGGCTTGATCTGTTGCTCAGTTATGATTGTAACCCCTTCAATCCCCAAAGCTTTCCTGTATAGACCTCATATGGTCATATTAAATCTGTCAGAACATGAACCAGCCTCAGATGCATAATACAAATGTTTATAGAAAATTCAGTGTATTCCTTTTTTTTTTAAATATTTATTTATTTATTTATTTATTTATTATTTATACAATATTCTGTCTGTGTGTATGCCTGCAGGTCAGAAGAGGGCACCAGACCCCATTATAGATGGTTGTCAGCCAACATGTGGTTGCTGGGAATTGAACTCAGTACCTTTGAAAGAGCAGGCAATGCTCTTAACCTCTGAGCCATCTCTCCAGCCCCCAGTGTATTCCTTTAAAAAAGTCTATGTCCTAACTATCCAGTAAATATAATACATGCTAGATATTTAAAATAAAGTTAATTACTTCCTCATTAAAAAGGAATTAATGATTCTGACCAGCTTATGCTCTCCCACAGGATAAAAATTTTGACATCAACTGGAATACAGAAATAATTAGTACGAGAAATATTGAACTTATCTCCCAATGAAGATTCATGCTCCCCCCAAAAATGTATCAAACTGCCCTTGCTCAGGGATGTAAAAGATAACCTTAAACTCACAGAGAAGTCATCAGCATAAGCCTGACACCTAGGAGCAAAGGGCACTTGCGAGACAACTGAGGAAAAGTGCTACGCTCTGTGTCAAAGACGTTCAAAGCAGCCATAGAGCCTTTGAGCAAGCCGAGGAATCTAGAGCGGCCTGGAACCCAGGCATCCCCTGTAAGTGCGGCTTTCAGAGACAGACGGTGCACTGCGGTTTTGTCTCCTCAGAAATTAGAGTCGCAATTTAATTCCTGGTATAAGCTAGCAACAGGTGCGGCCTGTGCCCGGTGATTACGTGGCCCTCCTGAATGGGCTGATCTGGTCAAGTCATTTGATTAATGGGCTGATGCATGAGTTGATAAATGGATTATCTCAAGAGTGGTCTGACACTTCGTCCAGGACTCACGTACTGTCTGGCTCTGACCAGGTGACACTCTGCACCCCTTTGTCACGTTGCCAGCAGGAAGTCCACCACCAGATATGATCCCTCTTTACCTGGGGCCAGAAAGAAAAAACAAACAAACAAACCTACTTTCTTTCTAACTCACCCGAAATGTGATATTGTGTTGTTAGCAACATAAAACAAACCAGGACTAGTGGTTCATCTTCCACAACGTGACTGCTGCTCTTTCGAATGTCTCCTTCTGCCTACTTCTGCTACAGGGGTCGAATTAGTCTTATCTAGATGGTGCCTGATCCAACTGCTTTCGTCCATGTCCTTTCTTCTGCCAGACACCATGAAATTCAAGAAACCACATCCCCGATCTGATGAGAAGAGGCTCAGAGCTTGCTATCAGCCTGTACTGATGGGGCTGCATTCCTAATTGCTTCACTATCTCTCTGATTAGCGTCGTATAACACTAAACTGCAAGGGAGATAGAAAAGAGCCCTGTCATTTCCCACAAGAGAAAGGGAAAGGACCAGCAGAAAAAGAAGTAAGGGTTGTCCAGCGTACTGGTCTTTATCATACTAACCAAGGGAAATTGAGTTCATCTCAATGCCAAAAAGAAAAAAATAAATTCATTATGTTTATAAATTGCATGTTTTATTTCCTCATATATAGAGAAAAATCATCTCTATGTTACTCATTTTGATAAAGTCATTAAATTTTGTGGGTTTCTGTTTTTCTCTTATAAAAACGAAAGACCACAGGATCAGCAAGATCCTCTCACTATTCAAACATAAGTCAAATACAATTATTAGTTTTATTTGTAATGTACTATTCATTCATCAAGCACATATTGGCAGCTGTTGAGAATGACATACACAAACTACAGGGGCACCTTCAGAAAGTTCTCAGTCTAGTATAAAAGTCATGTAAAGGCTTATACTTCATCATAGCACATGCAGTAGGAGAGATATCTACAAATGTAACAGTTCAAAGAGGCTATCTCTAACTGTTATGAGGAAACGGGAGATTTTCAGATGGATCTTTCTTTAATCCCGGATTTGTTTGTCTTGTGTGTGTGACTGTTTTGTCTGCATGACATATGTGTATACACTACCTGAGGAGGTCACAAGAGAGAGCAGATCCTGGAGCCGGAGTTATGGAGTTGTAAACCACTGTGTGGATTCTAGGACCCAAAACTAGGTGATGTGCTCTTGACTACTAAGCCATCTTTCCATTACCCTCAGTCGGATCTTTATAACCAAGAAGAAAAGGATATTAAACGGAGAAACAAAATAAACATAGGAGGTTGCAACTTATCTTGTCTGACTTAAGGGTGTAGATTTTAGAAGATTAACAAGTTGTTGCTAATAGGACTGGAAACTGAGGTGGACTACTCTTTATCTTCTAACTGTATGTCCAAGAAGTTTACACATCATCCTGCAAGAGGTGCATAGAAACTGCCTTTTTAGATGACATTAGATACAGCTGACAGCCAGGCACGGCGACTCCTACCTGCAGTCCTAGCATGCAGGACTAGCATGCAGGACTAGCATGCAGGAGACAAGGCAGGAAGACAATGAGTTCAAAGCCACCTTGGGCTGCTTACCTCAGTAATAACGACGACTTTATCTTTGTTATTAAACCTTATCTCAATAAAACAAAAGGACATTCATCAGGCTATTGATTTTTTCCTCTTGCTAATTATTCTATTTAAACTCATAACAGTCTGAGGTCAATATATACTGCTATGATGTCAGAAATAATAGCTCCAGTCAAAACTACAATAACCACAAATAGCTAAATTTAAATTTCTATTTACTCATTACGTTATTACTCGAAAGTTAAATATTAAAAACTTCAGTTCCTCAGTTATCCTAGCTCATTTTAAATTTCTTGGTTGTATGTTTATATATCACCAGTATAAACATCTCTACCCTGAGCAAAAGGCTTCCTATACATCACTGATGAAAGATCAGCTAACCATCTACATAACAAAGAGTACGCATAAGGAAAAACATTCCATTGCCTTTATTTCTCTTTAATTTTAAAGTGTATATATTTATTCTCATAAGGGATTTTATGACTTAAAAACTACAACCACCAATGAACTTAGAAATTAGTAAACTAACAAAGGCAAGAATCTTAGCAGGCTCAACAACATCATTTTCTTCCTTTGAGAAACAACACCGAGGTTTGGAAATCTCAGAGGATCATAACACCCTTGAGGGAATGAGCTCACTTGTGAGTAAGTCTGTGAGAATGATGACAGATATACTCCTCACAGGTAAGCAACCAGGGAATAGGCTCACACTCAAAGCTGAGTGCGACTGCCGCCGATAGTTTAGTCAAGAAGAACTGAGTACAGAGCCGTAAAGTTCTGTGGAGTCTGTCCCAGGGCTTTTCCTGAGATCAGTAGAGAAGAATCAGTAACGCTAATGGAGAAGTCAGCACACAAAAGGCAATTTACTGGCTGATGCAACTAGAAAACACAGAGCTAACTAAAGTTTCAGAGTGGGTTGATTCAGGATGCATACATATCTCTGCATAAACACATAGTCTGTACATGAATATACAAGTGTCTACACACACACTCCAGGGGCTCAACTTCAGTCTTGATCTACACTTTGCTGTCGGTGATGTTGACTTTTTTTCAAGACAGATTTTCTCTGTGTAACAGCCCTGGCTGTCCTGGAACTCGCTCTGTAGACCAAGCTAGCTTCAAACTCACAGAGGTCCACCTGTCTCTGCCTCCCGATTGCTGGGATCAAAGGTGTGCGCTGCCGCTGCCCCACTTATGGTGTTGACTTTAACAATCAATTTTTCCCCAAGATTTAAAAGAGCTGAAAAATAAGAATGGCCTATGCATGTCTGAGCTAGGCTCCTCGCAACAGAGCACTGTCCTCTGCCCAGAGCACGTCATGCCTGGATGACTTAGATTTGACTGTCTGAACTATAGCAAGGAGGTGAGATTATCTGCCCCACCTAAAACAATATAAGATGTTAGGAAAAACCATACATTTATTCTGACGCCAGCAAAAGAATGTTGACTATTACTTGGCTTTTACTAATATCAATCCAAAAATCTTTACATTTAGGTTATTTTTATTCAATAATAAACTATACTGTGAAATCCATAAGTAAGCAAATGATACTGGTTTCAGACTCATAGAAGAAAACCATGTGAAGGCTGCATAACGAAGAAAATAGTGGAATGGAAGTGGTAGATTTTATATATTTGGTGTAGATATACACACACAAATGGGAAGTAGACCAAAAAGATACAATTAGTTGGTCACTTTACTTAAATTACCACAATTTTTGGCACCAAATTCCACTGTAAGTGAATGGGATTAGACAGGATTTGTTACCATGTTCTCATCGGTTTTCACATTTCATGCCAGAACTATTTCCCCTGGCTTCATTTCTTCTAAATTGTTCTGTACACATATACCAAATCACCCCTTTGAACAATACTTCTTGTGCTAGAAACGTGGCTCGGTGGGTAAAGTGGCTACTGGGGGCTCGCTGGCCAGCCAGCCTGGCTGAAATGACAGGCTGCAGGTTCAGTGCTCAACATAAATACAGTTTTATTCTTGAATTCCCCAACCAAAACCCATTAAGATTGACCTTACTTATATAAAGAACCAAATCTATAGCCCTGATCTGCGTTTTTCTTCATCTTCCTTAATTTAAGCATATATTTCCTTTCTACCTCTTAAACTGCTTTTCCTCACATGGTGTAAACCTATCCCATTCATTTGGTCAGAACTGTTCCTTTGAACTCCTCAGGGTTTGCTAGTTCATATGCATCTTTTGAATCATTAAACAAATGTTCCACAGCATAAACAAAATGCAACACATCATAAAATAATATTCTACAACAGTATAAACATGAGCTAGAAACCTAAATTGAATAAAAAGACACTAGTTGCCTTAGTTAGGGTTTTATTGCTGTGAAGAGACACAATGACCATGGCAGCTCTTACAAAGACAAAACATTTAATTGGGGAGGCTTACAGATTCAGAGGTTTAGTCTGTCATCATTTCATCATCATGATGGGACAAGGCAGCATGCAGGCAGACATGTGCTGGAGAAGGTGCTGAGAGCAAAAATGAACTGCACCTTGATCCCTCAGACAACAGGAAGTGGTCTAAGACACTGTGAGTGGCTTGAGCATATATGAGACCTCAAAGCCCACCCCCACAATGACACACTTCCTCCAGCAAGGCCAAACCTACTCCAACAAAGTCTCACCTCCTAGCAGCACCACTTCCTATGAATTTATGGGAGCCAATTACACTCAAAGAACCACATTCCACTCCCTGGCCCCCATAAGCTTGTAACAATACCGTAATGCAAAATGCATTCAGACCAACTTCAAAAGTCCCCACCGTCTATCACAGTCACAACAATGTTTAAAAGTTCAAAGTCTCTTCTGAGATTTATGCAATCTCTTAACTATAATACCCCATAAAATAAAAATCAAAAAACAGATCACGTATTTACAACATATAATGGCACAGAACACACACTTACTGTTCCAAAATGAAGGGAAGTGAGCATACTGAGGAAAGACTGAACCAAAACAAGACAAGAAAAGCCAGCTGGGCAAACTCCAAACTCTGTATCTCCATGTCTGATGTCAAAATGTTCCTCAGATCTCCAACTCAGATCTTTCAGCTTTGTTGACTGCAACATACTTCTTTCTCTTGAACTGGTCTACTCCCTGTTAGCAGGTCTCCTCAACAAGCATCCTATGGGTCTAGCATCTCCAACATCTTGGGTTCTCTAAGGCAATCCAGACTTCAACTTCTCAGCTATACACAAAGGCCTCTCTACACCTCCATTCAAGGACATCCCTGACACATGCCTGGCCTCAGCAGCTTTCCTTAGTCCTGAAGGAATATTCCTTAACACATTTCTTCTATCCTGAACCATATCGCCAAAGCTACCAAATTCTGCTGCTTGCTGTGAATGGAATATGGCCCCCTCGTTCAGTTACATCTTCACTAGCTTTCTGTTCCCAATGGTTGGTTACCTTCACTGCCTAGGCTTGCCTGTCCTGAAACTGGATCTGTAGACCAGGCTGGCCTCAAACTCAGAGATCTGCCAGCCTCTGCCTCTAGGTTGCTGGGATTAAAGGTGTGTACTACCATACCCATCTCTTAGTTTTTCTTTATATCCTTTCCACAAATCAGAAACTTAATTAGGTGGGATCTTGACCTGAGGTCATCACTCCCTTTATTCCATTTCTTATTCTGTTTATCTCCTTGAACACAGGATTTAGCTCCATTCCATTTCTTGGAGTTCCTCTTCTCCTCAAACTTTACATTTTGTAATTTATCCTGTTCAGTTTGCTCCTTTTCATTATAAATCTATATTGGAAAGCTCGTATCTGTCATGCTTGCTTCTCTAATTTTCTGTATTACCTTAATATGCATTACCATTTCAAAATAACACCTATTTCTTCTGTTCACTCTGATTTGGGTCAGAGTTGAGTACAAATCTTCACAAGGGAAGTGAAAGAATTAGCCTCTTCCCCCTCAGATTTCCCTCTAGACTTCCACCGAAGAAACCTTGGAAGTTTTGTGTCTTAGCTTTTGTGAGAAAAGGAAGTTATGTATCTTCAGCATACATGATTATTCTTGAGCATGTTAGCTCGTGATTTCTCTGAGATGGAAATAGTGAGAAAATATCCAGAAAAGTACAAGGACACTTTAGCTATTACCACAATCATTATAAGCAGAATTATAGATATTCATAATGATAGATATTCATAATGTCCTGCTTACCTCTCTTTCTCCCTCCCCTCCTCTCCGTGTGTGTGTCTGTGTGTGTGTGTGTGTGTGTGTGTGTGTGTGTGTGTGAGAGAGAGAGAGAGAGAGAGAGAGAGAGAGAGAGAGATGATTAAATCTATAATCCCATCTCGCTGGAGGCTAAATGACCTCTGAGGAGATTATGTCTCTAAGGTTTTCACGGAGAAGTGGCCTGCTGACTGAGACAACATACTTTCACTTAGGAGGGAAGAAAAGTATCTTATCTCAACCATTTTTTTTTTTTTTAAGATTCCTCTCGCCGGGCGGTGGTGGCGCACGCCTTTAATCCCAGCACTCGGGAGGCAGAGGCAGGCGGATCTCTGTGAGTTCGAGACCAGCCTGGTCTACAGAGCTAGTTCCAGGACAGGCTCCAAAACCACAGAGAAACCCTGTCTCGAAAAAACTAAAAAAAAATATATATATATATATATATATATATATATATATATATATATATTCCTCTATTCCAGCTGTACCTAACCAAGCTAAAAAAGAAACAAGTACCTCTTCCCTCAATCAGAACAACACTACCAGTTTCCCGTTGCTTTTTTAGGCAGGGATCATTTTATGGGGAGGGGGTTGCGGGGGGGGAAGTTTCTTCAAACACCAAATACAGATGCAAAGCTTACAAAGGCACATGGACATATGAAAACTGAAGTGCCCTAAGAGGGATAGACTTCAGGAAATCTCACGTGCAGATTCTGAGGCTTGCACTTAGTCATGAAAGGAGTACAGACTTTCTCTTTGTATTTGCTTTTCTCATTCTCACTCTTTTCTATGGCTTTGCCCTTCTCCTTTCCCCTCCTCTTTCCACCCAGCCTTATCCTTTTCTCTCTCCACTTCCCTAGTGTTGGGATTAAAAGCATGTGACTCCCAAGTAATGGAACTAAAAGTGTGAACCTCTACTGCCTGAATCTGTTTCTCTTTGAGATTGTATCAATCTAGTGTAGCCCAAGGTGGCCTTGAACTCACAGAGATCCATCTGCCTCTGCTCAAGGCATTCAGTATGAGGATTTGTAGAGATGGGATACCCCATTTGGTCTGAAGATTTCGAAGAGGTAAGAACTAGTGACTGGCTGGGGATGGATCTGAGAGAGAAGGGAGGTGTGGGAAGAGATTGGGAAAAGAGGAGAGAGGGAAATTGTGGTTAGTATGTAACATATGAGAGAAGAATAAAAAAGATAATAAAGATGGTAAAGTTGTCCTACACAGAGGTGGGTTTCTAGAGCCAAACTGGGCCCAGGTCACAGCGCTGCTGTTTACTAATGAACTGGTTTTGGACTCTGGGTCTCAGTTTTCACATCTATAGGATGGAAAGAGGGATAGCACTCATCTCATGGGGCTCTTGTGAGGACCACACAGACTGATAGGTATGCTTCAAAAAGCAGTTGGCATAAACTCAGGTTATAAAAATACCTGAGATATAAAAAGGTCTCCTAATGTTTTTTTTTTTTTAAATGCTTCCGTGTCTTTCGGGATTGTGATGTCTTATCTGTCCTAGCACACCTCCGCTAAGACAGATGGACCATGATTCAAATTTAAAGCCCCATCAAAGAAAAATAAAGCAGCAAAGGACTTATGGCTCTTTCTGCCTCTGTCTCCCTGTCTCCCCCACCACGTGTGTGTGTGTGTGTGTGTGTGTGTGTGTGTGTGTGTGTGTGTGTGTGTGTGCATCTGCTACATTACAGCTAGACATGCAGATAAGTGAAGAAAGGATACAAGAAATCTCCCCAGCAGCGTCGAGGACCTACCTACTTCTTGGGAGCCAGGAAAGCAGGATGCCATGGTTGGGGCAGTGGGCTGTGTTACTGTTATTTTGACCTTACTGTAGGTGCTAATCCCGCTCACAAGCGATCACAGGATGCAGCGATACTCATATCAACAATATCTGCGTGTGTGCCCTGCACTCGGTGAAAGGTTTCAAATGCCATTTCTCTCTTAATTCCCCTCGAATGACTCAAGAAAGCACATGACTATAACCTGCAGCTAGAGCTGACAGGAACTGTGTCTAATCACGGGCGAGTCACTGAGCCGCTCTACGACACTCTCTGTTTTATGTGGGGGTTAAGAGTGGCGTTTAAATGAATTAATGCACATGAAGTCTTCACATTAGACTAGGGCACTATGTGGTCTCTAAAGGCACACCGCTTGGGCTAATTGCCCAGTTCTGTCTTTACTTTCTGTGTGGTCCCAGGCCTTTGTTCCCTGAAATGAATGTTGTAAGGTGGTCTATTCCCCCATAGAGTTTCCACAGTAACTAAGACAGTTATATCTACAAAGTCTTTACAGGATACTGAGACAAGCCTCACCCTGCTTTTCCCCCCTTCTTCTGTGACTATCTATATGTATTAGTTTAACCACCGTACCCCACTCTTTTATCTTTTCCATATCTTTTTGTATGGATAACTCTATTTTTTTCTAACATCTAATCTGCTACATAGAAAACAGGCCAAGAAGCACTCTATGCATGTGTACGGCATATGCAATACATGTCAGCGATAGTTACTAATCCTTATGTAAGATTAGAGGAAACAAACTCAGAGAGAGGAGTAACTTTTCAAGGTTACGCAGCCGGTGGATGGTAAAGCTGGAATTTAAATGGAATTACTTTCATTATCATACTCTGCTGCTTTTGCTGGAAAACTGGAGGACACGGCAGGTGCTTGGTAATGTACCTGTTCTCAAGGGTGGACGCTGACCATGCCGAGCGGTATGTGTGGACAACCGCTAACATTAGGGCTTTACCGAAATGGAGATCGTCCAATCCTAATTCACTCAGCCTACACCATCTCAAGCTTTGCTCAGAACATTATCAAAAAACCCCAGGTCTCACCTGCTCTCTGTCTAAAGAACCCGAGGGAGCCCCCCCCCAACAGAGAGGTGCACCGAGGCTCACAGGGCTCAAGCGCTTTGTGATTCCAGAATTAGCCTCATGCTGCTGCCGTCCTGAGGCCCGAGGCCGAAAGTGCCTCTGGCTGAGGAAATGAATGAATCACCACTTGGTTTTTTTTTTTTTTTAATTAGTCTTTAGCTATTTGAAGAAGCAGAACTTCAAATAATTAAAGGAATTTGAAGAAAAAAAAATAAAAGTTTTCATCCAGCCATGTTCAAATACTATCTGAGCAGTCATGTTTTATTCTATCTTAAGTATCCTAAATCTGATTTAATTTGTTATATCAACAGTCTCTGGAAAATGGGTATATTTAATGTTAAATGGATAGACTCATTAGTAAAATTCATTGCTTCTTATTTGGGAAAAGGTTTGGTTCTGATGGCCTCTTGTAAAAGGCAACTCACACTTTTATATAACATTTTAATATGAGTGGTAACATACAAACTACGATCAAAGCAGAAGTTATAACAACATAAACAAGAAAACTGACATTTCATTGAGGAACAATATACCACTGGATATAGCACATGATGATAACGACTCTCAAAATGAAGTTTAAAGTTTTGGCAATGTGTGCTCTTGATATAATTATGCTTGTAATTGTGTATTTTTTCAGGTGCTGTATCAGTAATACATTATCCTATAAACTGATCAAAACAGTGAACTCTCTCTTAAAAACACAAAATCTTGAGATATTCCATATATGGTTTTCAGGGAGATTTTTATTATTTTATTATTTCTATTAATTAATTGTTTCTATTATTTTAGGGGAAGCAGGCTGAATGAAGGCATCCCCATATAAAAATACATACATATCTACATACATGTATGTATAGGGTTTATCTCTAGTGTGAGTCAGTTCACATGTTCAAATAGACCTTGAATGAAAACCCTTCCTACAGTTCTCCCAAATGGGGTTCCCCTCTCCTGAACCCTTTCCTGGCATCAAAAGGAACACAATTAGCAAAGAAGGAGTTACCCACACACTTTGTCTTTTGAGATAAGATTTTATTATTTAGTCCAGACTAGCCTCAGACTTTCAATCTCAAGTAGATAGAATTCCAAGCTTGAGTTACCAACCCTCCTTTAAGAATATAGATAGTCTTATAACATACAATATATAAGCCCTGTCTGGCCTGATACTTACAATAGAGCAGACTAGCCTCAAGCTCAGAGATGCCCCTGCCTCTGCCTCCTGAGCACTGGGAGAGATTATCATTTTTAAATACATATTTTAAGTGACTAAAGCCTGCTTAACAGAACTCACTTTACTACTGGGTACCGGATTGAGACAGGATGCCAAGGAGTCTCATTAAACAACTAATTAATTAAAGCTCCAAAGAGGATGTAGCTACCAAATTTGAGGATGAACCCAAGGAAGGTTTGGCTTCTGCAGTTGAAACTAATAAAAATAGACTGAGATGGTACCTACAGCAGTGACTCACACTGAGTCGTTTACAGCCCCATTCAAAATGGAGCCACTGCTTCGAAGGACAATTAAGACAGCCGCTGCCTCTCTCAACAGACTTTAGCCTAATTCACTGTCGTTGTCAGATGCTTGCTATTACAGCTGACCTGTCATACAAAGACAGGTAAGAGAGAAAGCTATTAGGCATATCCAGCCTCCCAAGATGGAAGGACATTTTCGCTGAGGACGATCACCATCAATTACACAGTCAGAATACACTAGAATAGAGCAGGGGCAAGCTACACTTACTTTTACAAAAATAGCCCATAATTACATCTAACTCTTCTTGTTGTGATTGCCTACGAAGTGGCGCAGGAGCAGGAAGAACCAGGGAGAAGTGTGGCTAGGAATGGCACGGGTGAGAGCTAGGATGTACGCTCGGTGCCAGACAGGAAAATAAATTGCCAGCTAGAGTTTCAGGAGATATTGTTCAGGAGCAGGGGAACAGAAAGGAATGCTGGGAGAAAGGCAAGGCTGACCTCTGATAAGAGACTTGGGATGAGGCAGAGTCACAAGGGAGCAGTTTATAGATAAATGCTGAATCTAAACCCATGAACAAAGAGAGGAGCTGGAGAAAACATCCGGTTGAGGCTGCCATATTAAGCATTCTTTTCCCAAAAAGAAGTTGATAGCTGCAATGTCAGGTGACTGAGATAAGCATTTGCGACGACTGGAAACTAGAAGACTGGAAACTGCTTGGGATTGGTTGACTGCATCAAATCAGCTATGACAATACATTGCAGAAATGCTGTTACTTATGGGTAGCAAGTTCAGTAGTTATCAAGCTATAGTCTTTGGGTGATACTTTGTTCATCATTACTACATCTTCATGCGAACATAAGCCACTTAATAGAATCCTTTCAAGCATTAAGAAAAACCCTCATTGCGTTGGTGGCACACACCTTTAATCCCGACACTCAGGAAGCAGGAGGATCTCTGTGAGTTCAAGGCCAGCCTGGTCTACAGAGAGTTTCAGAACAGCCAGAGCTGTTACGCAGAGAAGCCCTGTCTCAAAAAACCAAGAGGAAGAAAGGAAAACCTTCACATTGAGCTTTCTCCTAGGGGCTGGTGATGCCATGAATCACTTATGCTAACATTCACTGACAGATGTTACATCTGTTAATGTACATGACTTTCACAATAAAAGCATTTGTCTGTGCAGCAGCTGAAGTCAGTCTGTGTATTATTACTGGGGACACACAGATGTCATAGCTGAAAACTGTAACACAAGCCTGGGGCTTGATTTCCTTTAGGCTCTTTCCTGGCTTTCTTTAAAAAGCGTGTGTGTGTGTGTGTGTGTGTGTGTGTTCGCATGTGTGTATCAGTGAGTGTGTTTGCATGTGTGTATCAGTGTGTATGTTTGTATGTGTATCACTGTGTGTGTTTGTGTGTATGTTTGTGTGCGTGTGTGTCATTGTGTGTGTTTGTGCACATGTGTTTCAGTGTATGTGTTTGTGTGTGTGTGAAAGAGAAAGAGCAAGCATACACGCACACAACTATACGACCTCCGGGGTCATTCTACAGTAGTGGCTCAGCTTGGGTTAAGACAGGCTCTCTCAGGGACCTGGAACTAGCCATCTTGGCATGGCTAGCTGGCCAGCAAGCCCTAGGGGCCTGCCTGCTTCTGTCTTCCCAGCTGGGATTATAAGCACATGCCACAAAGCTCATGGTGTTTTCACATGGGTGCTAAGGATAAAACTCGGGTCCTTATAGGGCAAGCTCTTTAATGACAGAGCTATCTTTTCAACCTCCTTTGCTTTTTAAGGAAAAAAAAAAAACAGGGGAAAATACGGCAAATACTGTGCCATGAACTTTCTACTGCTTGGGTAGTTCAAGGTCTTAGTGTGAGTCACTGAAACTTCTGGACAGCTGGAAGTGTCACAAGCCCAAGGGCAGCCATTCAGTAAGGGAGTTTGGGGTAAACAGAAGAACAAGATCTTTTCCTGCAACACAGATGCTGCTGCGTATTTGGAATATACTTTTATCCAGGATATAAAAAAGAAAGTGTGTGTGTGTGTGTGTGTGTGTGTGTTTGATCAATGTACAGAACCTCCATATGGAAACCAACTAATATTTATGAGAGCATTTTCTTAAAGTTGGTAAGAAAGGCGCATGATGCCCCTTACTATCCGGCCATCACACAGCGTGTCTACTGAGCTCCTGCCATGCTGCAGCTACAATTTCTCCTTTCAGCAGTTGTGCAACCAAGAGAGAAGCTGAAGCAAATAGTCAGTGCTGACAGCTGGGCAGACACAAGCTTTACATTTGGCCTCCTAGCTTACAAAGTAACCATTTGTGACGTTAAGTTAGTAATAGCTAAGTGTCAACTAAACTAGAACAATTTTTTAAGAAGTAAAAAGATTTTTTTTTTAACTCACAGAGATATTCTACTGAGAAAAGCACTTACTTCTGGGGCTCAGTTTAGACAGAAAACTACCATTTCTTTGGAAGCTTAGTAGGGTCACCAGATACTAAAGACAACTGAATCTCTACATTCCAAGTCCTGGCTTATTTACTAGATAGATTTTCAAGAGGACCCCACTGCTCATCTCTAAGTTTTATCTTACATCTTACTAATAGTGAATCTACCTGCAGAAGATATTTACTTAAAACAGAATAAGAAAAAGAACCCGTTCGGTTGGTACTGTATTAGCTACCTGTTCCTATAAAACTCTCTGATATATCAGCTTATGGAGAGGAAGGGCTTATGTTGGCTCGTTTCGGACATCCCAGTCCTTAACCAGTTGGCAACAGTCTTTTAGCTATTGTGGTGAAATGACACTTCGCGGTAAGAGCATTTGACAGAGAAAAACCATTCACGTCTTAGACAGAAGCAAAATGTAGGTTTACAATGATGTAACAAGCCCCCATTAGGGGCCACCTCCTACAGGGTCTATAGCATCCTTACAGTGTTACCCTGAGGACCGAGCCTTCAACACACAAGTCTTTCGGAGGCACATTTGAGATATAGGCTACATGGAAAGTATGGATTGTATTTCCATACACCGCCAAGCTGGTGTGCACTACAAGCCTTCAGCCGGGAAATCTGGGACCCTGTCACTACAGCACCTGCCTGCTTCCCAGCGCTTGGCTGGCCTTATTATTTTGTCTTTTTCTCACTTAGCTCATCAGCTAATCATTTCTGTTAATTAGCCGTTAAGAGAGCATCATGATGCCAAGGAAGCAGAATCCAGGACCAACTTCTAATTATACACTTTTGAAAACAGAAAGGTTTTGTATCAGATGATCTCCGGAGAGTGTTAGTACGTAATTGTATTCCTTTTTACTCTTCTTTTTCAAATAATACTTTTTAGCTTATTTACTGTGTGTGTTTGCGTGTGTACATAAGTGTGTGTGAATGTTTTTGTGCACATGTGTGCATGTAAACACACACGCATGCACACAGAGAACCACTTGCAGGGATCGGTGCTCCTCTTACGCCACGTGAGGCCCAGGTATTGAACTCGGATCACTGGGTTTGGGGACAAGCTCCTTCACCGGTTAAGTAATTTTTTTCCAGCTCCCTGTTTACTTTTCTAAGCCTGCTGTGTTGTGCTAACTTCATAAAGGGTATTTTATGTTATAAAATCTTAGAAGGAAGCTGTGATTAGCCTTCATGACCTTGAATTTGGCAAGGCATTCTCAGATGGCACCGAATGTATGAACGAGAGCAAAAAATAGATACGTTGGGTTTCCTCCAAATGTAAGGCCTTTATATATCAAAACACATTATCAAGAAACTGAAAGGACATAGCAGGCTTGCAAAGCTGCATCCAAAAATAAGCGCTTGGACCCAGGAATGCATAAAGAATTGAACAAAAAAAGTTTAAACAACTCAACTTTCAATAATGATCAAAGAATCTGTGTAGACATTTCTTAAGGAAGACACTTGTAAGTGGTCAGCAAGGAAGCACAAGGCCAGATGCTTACTATCACCAGCCACCAGGAAAGTACAAGTCAAGATCCCACTGAGACACTGGTTAACACCCACACTGATGGCTCTCATTCTTTATAAAACAAACAAGTGTCCATAAATATATAAACACACGGGAACCCTTCCGTAGTGCTCGTGCATGTAAAATGGAGAACTTGTTATGGGAGACAAAGTAGTGCTTCTTCAAATTGCTCAACATAAATCACTGTATGATCCAACAGTGCCACTCTGTGAACACAGCTGAAAGAATTTAAAGCAGGCAAGGAAACAAATGCTTGCACACGAGTGTCTATAGCAGCACGATTCCCAAGTGAATGTTGTAAGTGGGTAAACAAAATGCAGCATTTGAAGATAAAAGTGGAATATTATTTGCCATAAAACGAAATGAAGTGGGGTCTGGAGAGATGGCTCAGCCATTAAGAGCTCTGACTCCACAGTTTCGTTCCCAACATCTACGTGATGGTTTACAGTTACAATTGTCTTGATGGGTGCAGGCTGGAAATTGGTAAATAAAATTTATACAAAGTGGAGGGAGGGATGGCTCAGCAGTCATGCTGGATGGTTTTATGTCAGCTTGACACAAGCCAAGGTCATTGGAGAGGAGGGACCCTCAATTAAGAAAATGGCCCCATAAGATCAGGCTGTGGAAAAGCCTGCAAGACATTTTCTTAGGGATTGATGGAGGAGGGTCCACCCCATTATGGGTGGTGCCATCCATGGACTGGTTGGTGGTCCTGGATTCTATAAGCAGGCTGAGAAAGCCATGGGGAGCAAACCAGTGATCAGCACCCCCCAACCCCTCTCTTTCAGCTCCTGCCTCCAGGTTCCTGCCCTGTTTGAGTTCCTGTCCTGACTTCCTCCGGTGATGAACAGTGATGTTGACACATCAGCCAAATAAGCCCAATTCCTCCCCAGCTTGCTGTAGTCACGGTGTTCTGTGAGAGCAGTAACCCTAACAGAGATGGCAGTCTAGAGCACTTTTTGCTCCACCAGGCATGCATGTGGTGCACAGGCAGACAGAACAGTCATACAAGTAAAATAAAAAGAAAATTAGTTTTTATTTTATTTTTTTAAAGCAATCTATTTTATTTTACATACCAATCCCAGTTCCCTCTCCTTTCCCTCCTCCAGCTCCTCCCACCTTCCCTCCACCCCACTCCCCATCCACTCCTCAGAGAGGGCCTGTCCTCCCATGGGGAGTCAACAAAATCTGTCACATCACTTGAGGCAGAATCAAGGCCCTCCCCCTGTATCTAGGCTAAACAAGGTCTCCCTCCATAGGGAATGAGCTGCAACAGCCAGTTCGTGCACTAGGGGTAAATACTTACAGTAGTATATTATTTGTGTTTTAATAACTGAAGATCAGAGGGCAAAAGAGCCACACTAGTCAGCCATACAGGCCAGGCAGTGGTGGCACACACCTTAATCCCAGGACTCGGGGGGGGGGGGAGAGGCAGAGGGGTCTCTGTGAGTTCAAGGCCACCCTGGGCTACACAAGACTGAATCTGTCTAAAAGAGAAACAGCTCACACAAAGGTGATCCCAGCACTTGGGATCCCAGGCCTTTAGCCCCAGCTCTAGGGAGGTGGAGACAGGAAGGATATGGATGAGCAGAGAGAGGAACATAAAGGGGAAGAGACAGGAGCTCAGTGGAGTGTGGAGGTAGTTAGAGATAAGAGTCAGTGGCTGACTTCTTTACTTTCCTGATCTTCAGGATGAACCCCAATATCTGTCTCTGAGTTTTTGCTATTTGTGCTACAAATACTGGTTTCACAGCCAGTGGCCCCTCAAACTGCCCAAGCCACACAACTCTCCCCCACATTCAGAGGGCCTAGTTTGGTCTTATGCAGGTTCCCCACTGTCAGTCTGGAGTTGGTGAGTTTCCACCATCTTGGGTAGGCTGTTTCTGTGGGTTGCTCATGACCTTGATCCCTCCCTCTCTATGACTGGACTCCAAGAGCTTGGCCCAGTGCTTAGCTGTGGATCTCTGCATCTGCTTCCATCAGTTACTGGATGAAGGCTCTATGATGACAATTAAGGCAGTCGTCAATCTGACTACAGGGGAAGGGCAGTTTAGGTGCCGTCTCCACTATTGCTTAGATTCTTAGCTGAGGTCATCCTCCTGGACTTCAGGAAATTCCCTAGTGCCAGGTTTCTCGTTAACCCCATAATGACTCCCTCGATCAATACATCTCTTTCCTTGCCCTTCCCCCAGCTCTACCTTTCCAATCCCTCATGTTCTCCTCCCCACTCCCCTTCCACCCTCCACCCCCCCACACACACACTCCCAATTTGCTCAGGAGATCTTAGTGTTGGGAGCTGAACCTGGGTCTTCTGCCATAGCAACAAGTGCTCTTCCCTGCTGAGCCGTCTAACTTCACCACTTAGCTTGTACTCACTCAGTGCTTCTGAGCTGCAATGCTAACGACAGTTTAAAAATTTAGGTTGTCCTACTTCTAGACCATCCACCAAGTTTTGATTAGTGATCCTCACATCAGGACAGCTCAAAATAAAATCATTTTTAAGAAATTCAAAAAAATAAATTAAGTATTGATCCATGCTGTGATGAAAAGCAACCTCAAAACCATTATAGCAAGTCAAGAAGCTTGATGTAAAAGCTCACACATTGTAATGATCCTATTTGTACGGGATATCAGAAGGGATGATAAAGGCTGTGGACAGAAAACAGCTCAGTGCTTTCCTCGGTTTCCAGGAACAGAAAGAGGCAAGCAATCACTTCGTAGGTACAGGGTTTTCTGTTAGGATGACAAGCATGCCTTGGAACTTAGTAGACTAGCAGTTGTAAATCAGTGTGGGCATACTTGAGGCCACTGAACTACTGTACACTTTAAATTGGCTAATTGTGTGCAAATTTAATCCCCATTTGGAAAAAAAAAACAGATAATTGCTATTGAATGAACTAACATGCAAATTTGAAATTGGACTTAATGGGGAATTGATAAATAATTAGTTCAGACAAGGTGGCATTAGCTTGACGTTATCTGGCTCTCTGAAGTGACTCCGAGACACCTGATAGTCCTGATGTTGAAGCTGATAGACACAGGCATGGGACGAGCTAGAAACTATAGAAGAACATCTATCCTGCGGTGTACACTTCAGGGGAGTCCACGGGAGAGGAGCTTGAGAAGGCACCAGCATCTTCCTACTAAAACCAAACGTGTCTATCGAGAGAATGAGTTCTATTTTGGAGCCACAGAACGAGGGTAGAAGATGCAGGAAGAATGCCCAGGAGGGCAGACTTTCCATTTTGTGAAAGTCGATTTCATTAACCTCCGCAGAGAATGCCTTGAGGCATGACCTGGGCAGAAACTACCCAGACCCCTAAGTAAAGGGATCCGCTCTAGACTCCCTTCTTCCTGCTGTGAGACCCCCCCTCATCTCCACACGGCTTCAAAGCTGTCACCACCCTAACGATGATTCTTGAACTTGGGTACTGTGCGTGTGAATAAATTACTAATATTTACATAAAGCCAGGCTGGGTTTCTCTTCCACTTATTAGAAAATCCTAGCTTTTTTCAATTTTCGGTTGTGAGCCTAGCCTTTAAGGGCTGAGCCATCTCTCCTGCCCCTACCTTATTTTTAAATGAGAAAAAAATGAAATGTTTAATAATTATTACATTTGGGATCATTCCATCGAACACAGATTAAAAAAATAAAATGAAAAACATTTACATATCCTTGGGAGTAGGGGTGGGTTCTCAGACTAAATAATCTGACATCTCTTCTATTAGGATGTTTTCTTGGCTGTAAGTGTTCAGAAAAATAAAACTAACAGCACATTAAATGTGAGGATTTGCTTAATATAATTTGCAGAGGTGACAGAAGGTTGTCCCTTGCTGGATAATGCCAAAGCTCCCTTGGCATTTTCCATATCTCCTTTCTCACATAAGGATATTAGAAGAGATAGCATAGTAAAATAAGGATATTAACAATACTATAATATGTTGTATGTCATAACATGTAATATATGCAATATATATAAACATAACATCATAGATAATATGTTGTAGCTGGGTCCTAATGGCTTCCTCGGGGGAGGGGATGAGAAGGTGTGACATCAACAGCATAGACACTGGAAGTCAGGTGAGAGGGAAATGGTAGACTCTTTTATTTAGCAGTGGGGAGAACCTCATGTACTCTACCAGCCAGTCAGGCGTTCAGTCAGATGCATTGACAGTTCATGGTCTCCCTTCATTGGCTAGGCACAATCAGGACCTCTGACAGCGCCTATTGCTAGGCACTCAGGCATCATCCCGTGTAGCCCCTCAAATTGACTAGGTATGATCAGGACCTCTGACAGCGCCAGGCAGACTGGATTGGCTAGTCTCTGGCTCCCGTAGGCCTTAACCTCCTACAATATATGGTATAACACATATAGTATATTTACTATAATATAATAATAGATAATATGTGATAATATATAATATAAAACATAAATACTATAAACATACTATAAAGCAAGGATCTTATAAAGCCTTAAACTTTGGATGCATGGTCACAAGATGCCACCAGGGTGGCAGATAGCCCGCATGCATTTAAGACAGAGAGAAGTGGGGGAGAGAGCAAGGAAACACCAGCCAAGCTGTTCTTCCGTCAGGCAAGGGAAGCTAACGTCACAATAGACATCTGCCTCTGCCTCTGCAAGAACAGATTTGCATGCCCGCCTCAGGATGCAGGGGAGGCAGAAAGAAGACTTTTAGCCTTTCCGTCTTCTGGCAAGTAGAAGGCTGGGGAGAAAGGAAAAGACTGAGAAAGGAGCTGTAGGGTAGACAACTCTAAATCTGAGCCGTTTATAAGGTGTTCTTAGATAAGATATTCTCTTTTAAAAGATTTCATTTGTGTGGAATTTTAATATGTGTGTTGGTGTGTGTGCGCGCGCGCACACATGCGTGTGTATACAGTTGACTGCACATGCCCTCAGAGGCCAGAAGAAAGTGTCAGGTGCCCTGAATCTTGAGTTGCACATGGTTGTAAGTCACTAGATGTAGGTTCTGGTAATCAAATTCCAGTCCTCTGGAAGCATAATCCTCTCTTAACCCGTGAGTCACTCTCCAGCCCCAGGTGAGACATTCTCAGTTATTAGGTACAACTGAGTTTTTTGCCTCATAAACAATAAATATGTCAGTCCTATGTCAATCTCATAATCTAGGAAGCATATCATGGCTTCATTTTCACATCATCACGTGTAGCAGGCTTTCTCTTGGGTCACCAACCAGCTCCAAATCAAACCAAATCAGTACGCAGAGACTTCTTATTAGTTGTGAATGTCTGACCTTATCTTAGCTCTTATTTCACTGTGTTTCTCTTTATCTACATTTTGCCTGAGGGCTTTATACCTTTCTTCCCTTCCTACTATGCATCTTGTTTCCTGATTCTTGTGTCTGGCTGGCTGGCTGCTGCCTGACTTCTGGCCCCGGGTGTCTCCCTTTTTTTCTCCCTCTCTCCTTCTCCTCCCCAAAGCCTAGATTTCTTCTCCTGCTTATGCTCTCTGCCCGCCAGCCCCACCTATCCCTCTACTTCATGGCTATTGGACCAGCTCAGCGTTTTATTAGCCCCATCAGGTGCCTTTGTCAGGCAAGATGAAACAAATGCAACGCATCTTACATAATTGAACAAATGCAGCACGAACAAACGTAACACACCTCTGCACAGACAAGGGAATATCCTGCAGCACAGACAAGGGAATATTCTGCAGCACAGACAAGGGAATATTCTGCAGCACAGACAAGGGAATACCCTGCAGCACAGACAAGGGAATATTCTGCAGCACAGACAAGGGAGTATTCTGCAGCACAGACAAGGGAATATTCTGCAGCACAGGCAAATGAACACATCCTCACACAGCTGATTTCCACAGCGATCACGGGAAAGCAGAAACCTGTTATTTTACTCTTCGTGACTTGAGTCATTTCTATTTAGATCTTAAAGAATCTTATATATTGACTCATTTGATTTTAGTTCATTTAAAAGAAAGACCTTGAGGAATGGGGATGTAAGAGATATAAAACAAGCTACAAAATCATTTATTTATTCTAATGTAACAATTCAAAGAGTGTGGTTTACAGCTCAGGATACTTGACAATAACTCTTAATTTGAAAATTTTATTTTCTCTACTATCCTCTTTTCCTTTAAACAGTCCATTAGTCACAAGTACTTCTATGGACACACACAGGACACACATACACATGCACACACACATGGACACACACACACATGCACATAGAATCAGATAAGCAGTGGCGAAGGAAGCTATTATTCAAACCTTGGCCTTGGCAAAGGAAGGTCATAACTGAATATAACTGAACGCCTAAATGCCAGGAAATTATTATTTCCCTAGGGAATACAAATCAACTTCAACTTATACCTGAAAATTTGATTTATGCAGCAATATATTTCAGGGAAGAGTGGTCAGATTTATGGTGGCAAAAGATTCAGTCAATTTGCGAACAAATCCAGCTTCCCCTTTGTTCCTCACCAACCCTATCTCAGGCAAGCAGGCAAAGCCAAGTCTAACCCTGACAGACTCATCCCCTGCAACAAATGCTTGCGTCAGTCAGCAGAGTTTCCCAGCTGTGGATCTGTAATTACTTCCTGAATTTCGAAGAACAGATTAAATGGCTACGTGCAGATCTGAATATTACCACCCTCAAATCTTTCTGCTAACTGAGCGCCATGAGTTATTAAATGAGTGTCCATGTTCCCAAAGATTTCCTGTGCTAGCAATCCTCTGTGACAGGACACACTGCCTCCACCAAATGATTTCAAAAATAAAATACGGGCTTCAAGCACAATGAAGCTGAGGATGCGATAGACAAGATCTCACAGAAGATACAGCTGTATCTTGTGAAGAAGAACTTCACAACACATTTTCCAAAGAATAAAGGGCAGCTCTTTACATTTACTTAAAAATATTAAAATTCATGTGCCAAAGGAGCAAAAGTCTTCATAAAGTATAATGTTAATAGGTTCTGAGCTTTAAAAATATTACAACTGAGATAAAAATATCACTCCAGGGAAAATACAGTCTCTTCTATTTGCTTGAAATGGACTTCTAATCTACTAGCCAAAGGGCATAGATTAACTATCTCCATAGCAACCATCTTTTTCATTTATTGCAGCATCTGCAGCATCTGGAGAAGAAGTGTGCTGCGAACGACTGGATCATGCAGTTGCTCTAAACTTTAATAAACTTTCTCTTACGTGCTATCATGTCTACAATCTTACTCATTAAGGTTACAAGATACAATGGGTCTCATAAGTTCTACAGATATCTGATTGTCCCGATCCCTTGGCAGGCTCTTGCAGTGCAGTGTGCTGTGTTTGGGCAGTTCATTCTAGCCTCTTCCACTAACCTTCTCAATATCCGTTATGGGTGGAGTCACCTCTAGACAGGAAAAGTGATGGCTATGGAAGGCCCAGGAATCTGCTGGCCTTGCATGGAGACCCTCCAACAGCCCAAGGCAGAGAGAACAGGCTATCTTGTTGCAAATGTCAGGCAGTCTTGAAAACCTAGACTTAGAACCCAAGAAAGAGTTAGACCCTACCAGCCTGCTCTTAGGTTGGCATGGTGTCTGAGCGCTGGGATGGTAGCTGGCATACTTCAGTATAGAGTGCAATGGAGAGAAAATACAATTATCTCTATTGAATATGTCTAACATGAATCTACAGTGACTAAGTGATTACCCTTCACTGAGCATTGTCACAGGGAGGAGTAGCAGAGGTAGCTTCTACTATTGGTGTTGATCCTTATTGTAATAATCTCATCATAATTTGGAAAATGGGGGTAATAACATTTTCTTTGTAGGATTATTGTGGGAACTCACTGAGAGAAAATCAAGGTGGGTACTAACTCTGTGCTATGACTTGACTCTGCAAATCCCTGTCCCAGCCTCATTCTGAATGCTTGGTCCCTGGCTGGTGGGGCTGTTTGGGAGCTTCTAAAAATGTTGGAAGGCAAGGCCCCAGCTAGAGAGCCTCTAAGATTGCAGCCCACCCCTGACATGATCAGCTTTTCAATGCCATGTGCAGAGGTCTCTCTCTCGGGTATTTTGGTCACAAGGCAAAATTAAGCAGTACCCTGCAGCACAAGGTCTGTGTTCAACGAGTTGTTACAAAGGCCGTCCTGAGTGTTGACATAGTAACGAATCAGCTAACTTTCCCAACATCTCTGGAAGGCAGGCACTACCATTATAACTGAGAAAACTAAGTCATGAGTAAAGGCTGAGAATCTGCTACACAGGAAGACTTGTCTCAGAAGAAGACGGAGGGTGGCAACAAGATGGCTGAGCAAGTTAAGAAGACCTAAGTTTGTTCCTTGAACCCCGTGATGGAAGGAGAGAACTGACTCACAAAAGCTGTCCTCTGCCATCCACTCACACATGCACTCTTACACACATTACACGCACACACACACACACATGTACACTCACATACACACCACACAACAACAATAACATTTTTAAAAGGAAAAAGGAAAACTTAAGGGTCTTCAGGACTTCACAACAAAAGCAAGGACAAAGCCAGAGGCATGTAAAGGCAGAAGTCTAAGGCCAGAATGATCAGGGGAGTGACGCCATCCTGGTGCGGACCAGCAGGATTCGGGATGAAGGAACAGGGACTTGAGAATAAGTGGCTGGTGTGGCGTCAGCAGCAACCATGCGCATGAGCAGAGAAGAGGAGCTCTCTGGAGCACCTTCGGAACTTTCAAAATTAGTTCTCGACCATTTTACTGAGTTTCACCACAACTGGCTGGGACTTACTGCCACGAACTGTATTTGAGAAAATGCACTTGATCCTCCGTAGCCATGGCCTTCCCATTTGTGGGTTCGACCAACTGGAGACTGAAAATATATTTTAACGTTCTATACAGAATGTGTACAGACCTTTTTATGTCATTCCCTAAGCAAAACAACACAGTAAATAATCACTCAGTACTTATATTGCAATAAGAATTGTAATTAATCTATCGATGAATTAAAGTGTTTGAGAGGAGGTATGTAGGTCAAATGCAAACCCTATGCCATTTATGACAGAGGACACGGGCATCCACGGAGTTACCATCGATGGGTAACTAATCCCTTGTGGATAATAAAGTGTGGCTAAGTTTTAAAATAGAATGATAGTAAAGATATCGGGCGCTTAAAATAAATCTCATATTGGCTCAGAACTGAGAGATAGACAGTTATTTAGGGGAAAAACTTACAAAACCAGGATTCTCTGTTTGAACGGCGGATGGAGATGAGATCCAAAACAATCCGAACTAGCCAAGGGAAACCAAGGGGATGAGAGAAGGGTCGGACATGCTTCCTTATCCTGGTAAACAGTCTATGAGGCCATGCCCCAGTAGGCGAGTAGTTACTATCTGTAAACCTTCCCGCAGCAATAGAGAACAGTAATAGTTAAATTTATATATTAAAGACATATTAAGTTACTACCTTCTTTAGTAACCTGTCCAGTCTGAGATGAAGGCTCTTTTACTAGAACCATCTTTGCAGGCAGGTTCACAGCACCCCTGGAAATGTCCAACAAGAGGTCATTTGTGGCTCAGTGGTTAAAGTACCTGCTAAGCAAGCACTGAAGACCAAAATTTGGTTCCCAGGATCCATGGAAAAAGTTAGGTGTAAGAATACACTCCTGTCGGGCGGTGGTGGCGCACGCCTTTAATCCCAGCACTCGGGAGGCAGAGGCAGGCGGATCTCTGTGAGTTCGAGACCAGCCTGGTCTACAAGAGCTAGTTCCAGGACAGGCTCCAAAACCACAGAGAAACCCTGTCTCGAAAAAAAAACCAAAAAAAAAAAAAAAAAAAGAATACACTCCTGTAATCCGAGTGTTGTAGAGATAGGGATGGGGGGTCATCGCTAGGGGGACCCTGTCTAAAAAACTAGGGCAGGCCATGAAATACCTGCCACGCAAGACTAACAGCCTCAGTTTTATTCCAGAGCCCACAGGATGTGGAGGCTCCCATCTGTAATCCCAGAACTCCAAGGGAGGACGGGAGGTGGAGTCCAGAGAATCATCTGGGAGCTCAAGGGTGAGCCTGCCTTCGATACACAGTGCCAGCCACAGAAACAAAGAGAATTTTGCCTCAAAAGAAACAGAAGGAGAGAACCAATTCCTGCCCCCCAAATCATTCCCTGACCTCCACATATGAACTGTACCTGAACAAGCACACACAACACACATGATTAAATTAATTAATTAAAAAATAATGAGGGGGCCGGGAGATGGTGGCGCACGCCTTTAATCCCAGCACTCGGGAGGCAGAGGCAGGCGGATCTCTGTGAGTTCAAGACCAGCCTGGTCTACAGAGCTAGTTCCAGGACAGGCTCCAAAGCCACAGAGAAACCCTGTCTCGAAAAACCAAAAAAAATAAAAAAATAAAAAAAAAATAATGAGGGGGGCTGGAGAGATGGCTCAGAGGTTAAGAGCACTGCCTGCTCTTCCAAAGGTCCTGAGTTCAATTCCCAGCAACCACATGGTGGCTCACAACCATCTGTAATGGGGTCTGGTGCCCTCTTCTGGCCTGCAGGCATACACACAGACAGAATATTGTATACATAATAAATAAATAAATATTAAAAAAATAATGAGGAAAACACTTGATGTGACCTTCTAGCCTCCTCAAGCATACATAAACAAAAGCACGCATACTCACACATGAACCTACTCACACACATAAATGTCATATACATGATATACACACACAAGATCGGGGGGAGAGAGAGATAGAAATTATTTGTAAGATTACTGTTTCACTTCTGGAATCTTTTTCTAGTGGAAAACCAAGTTATAAAAATGAATAGATTCCTAAGGTGGCTTATAAGAACTCATTTTAAACTTTAGTGCTGCTAGAATAGGACTTCATACAAATTGTCTTTAAGGAATCCATCCTAATTCTTCAACAGACTCACTGAGCGCCTCCAGTACAGCAGACGCGGCGTATGTGCTGAGGAATCTGCTATAACAGTGTAAAGTCCCTTACAGTCTGTTTGGAAAGAAGAGGTTGAGGGCTGGGGGTTGTAACAAAAAGGTCTGCAGGAGGGGAGGCACACACCTTTAATTGCAGCACTTGGGAGGCAGGTGGATCTCTGTGAGTTTGAGGCCAGCCTGGTCTACAGAGCAAGCTCCAGGACAGAAGAGAGTGGAGTATTTTTAAGAAGTCTGGGGCCCTGGGTTCCGTACCTAATACTGTGGAAATTACAAAGTAAAGTAGAGACGTGATAGGGCTTTCCTTCTCTCCCAGCTCTGCTTCCCACCCTTACGAAGGCTCCTTTTCCTTTGTGTGCTTTCTCTCTACACACCCTCAGCCAGTTTATGATTGGTCCATTTGCTCAGGTTTCTTACTAACTCTTATAACTTACATTAGCCCGTTATTCTTATCTGTGTTAGCCACACGGCTCAGTACCTTTTTCAGCGGCGTAGTCACATCTTGCTTCTTCTGTGTCTGGACAGGACTGCAGAGGGAGCTTCCCTCTTCCCAGAATTCCCCTGTTCTCTTTGACCTATCTCTACTTCCTGTCTGGTTGTCCCGCTTATACTTCCTGCCTGGCTATGCGCGGGAAGGTTTACAGCTAGTAACTACCCGCCTACTGGGGTGTGGTCTAATACACTATTTACCCAGACACCGAAGCCCGTCCAGGCTCTCTCCCTTGTTCCCCTGGCTCCATGCCCCATTGGCTGCTCCTTTGGGTTGCATGATTCAATCGATCAAGCGGAGAATTCTGATTTGTGAGTTTACCCCTTAATAAATGCCTATCTAGCCGGGCGATGGTGGCGCACGCCTTTAATCCCAGCACTCGGGAGGCAGAGGCAGGCGGATCTCTGTGAGTTCGAGACCAGACTGGTTTACAGAGCTAGTTCCAGGACAGGCTCCAAAGCCACAGAGAAACCCTGTCTCGAAAAACCAAAAAAAAAAAAAAAAAAAAAATGCCTATCTATTTCTTATTTTTGAGCTAGTGTGGGTATTCCTTTAAGTGTCCGACCACCATAACTCCCAGTATATGGCTACTGGCCAATCAGCGTTTATTTAAAACATAATTGACAGAATACAGACAATTCTCCCACACCACTGGGATTAAAGGTATGTGCTACCTCTGCCTGGTCTGTAAGGCTTATCAGTGCAGCTGTTTTATAAATAAGCAAGCCTTATTTATTAAAATACAAATAAAATATCACTACAGGGGCAGGGAGTTCAAGTGCTTCAACTTCAGGCAAAGAACTATAGGCAACCAAGGAACGCTTAGAGGGAGAAATAGTCTTCCCTGTGGAAGAGTTCACCGACTGGTTATCAGTACCAAATGTGCAGGCCTGAAAATGTACACACAACTAACCTTATACAGACTGGAAAGAGTTCACCGACTGGTTATCAGTACCAAATGTTCAGGTCTGAAAGTATACACACAACATTATGTAGCATCATACAGACTGGGAAGGGTGTATTTATCTATGTAGAGGTCTCTCTCTCTCTCTCTCTCTCTCTCTCTCTCTCTCTCTCTCTCTCTCTCTGTGTTTGTGTGTATAAGAACAATTAAAAAAAACAGACCACGAATTTGAAGGAGGGCAAGGTGGGAGAGATCCATGGGAAGCGTTAGGAGGGAGGAAAGGAAAAGAGGGAAACAATTTTTAATTAAAAAAAAAAAAGACATCATTGGCCAACTCATACATTACCCTAGACATCCTTGATTTGTTTCTTATATCTTAAAGCAAGCATCTTCATCAAGATTTCTGTTTACTGAGAGAATTTCTTTTTTTTTTTTTTTTTTTTTTGGTTTTTTGAGACAGGGACGAGAATTTCATTCTTTTAATCGGAACCCTCCATCTATGTGAAGGTGTGGGAATAACCACGTTGACATACCCATTTTGCATATGACATCAGTCTCAGCCGGGCGGTGGTGGCGCACGCCTTTAATCCCAGCACTCGGGAGGCAGAGGCAGGCAGATCTCTGCAAGTTCGAGGTCAGCCTGGTCTACAAGAGCTAGTTCCAGGACAGGCTCCAAAGCTACAGAGAAGCCCTGTCCCCACCAAAACAATAAAAAATAAAAAAGACACATCAGTTTTAGGGCAGGTACTCAAGGCAGCTTATGGAGTTATTATGGAGTACAAACAGATTTGAAACAATTAGTTTCTTCTGTCTTATTTACTCTATGTAATCAAAACTTAAGTAAAATTATTCGAAGATATAATTTCCTGCAGGAAATACTTGACATTTATTTTTATGAGTGATAACAATTTGAAAGACACAGATGGCTGACTAGAAAATTTACTACAAACGAAATTGAATTCATTCACTATAAACCAGATTGCATAACGCTATTCAAAGCGTTACATTTCACTTGGAAATAAAACTAATTATTAAGATTGCTTTTTATAAATTAGTCTTCTGGCCTATTTCTTTAGAATTGAGATTAAACAAAGATATTTGTTCTGAGTTAGATATATCTGAGCTTGAAACTTGTCTATCTGGGCTTTGGTACATACTTTGATAATACTTTTAAATCCAACTGCATTTTATTTTTTTTCCCAACTGCATTTTAAAATAAGGTTATAAACGTTAAGAGCAATAATTTTAGAGGAACATGCATTACCATCATGCCAGACTAGGTGTTTGAGTGTACACTCCCTGACATTTCTAGTTATTTAAAGGATTTTTCATATTACCTAATATTTTCATTTCTCTAGCACTTCCATTTTACCCCTGTGAAGGTAAAGATAAAAATTTCTTTCAGATCATTATAAAATGTCCTTGTTGGGTGCATAGCGTGCTGAGAGTTGGCTGTGGTCTGGTCAAACGGGCTTTGGGGATTGAGGGTGACTACAGTGCAGTCAGTGGTCCAGAGGCTTCACAAGTGTAGCCAGAATTCCAGGGCACATCAGTGGAAAGGGAGATGGCCCGGGAGGCGTCGGTGTGGTTGTTGGGTTTAGCAGCCAGCGGAGGCAAGGACAGAGCCCATTCTTCAAGTGGCCAGTGCATAGCTAACTGCCAAGCTGAAGCTGATTTGGGAAGGAGAAGGCTCAAGTGGATCCAAATGGTGAGAAGTTGAGCAGAGAGGTGTCTGCTCATGGAGCAGAAGACACTGAGCATCTGGGAACTTAGCTAAGTCCCAAACCCTTATATTTTCCTCATAATGTGGGATTGCCCTCTGTATGGTATGAATATGTTTTACTACCATTGGTTATTAAAGAAATTGTTTCATCCAATTGCTTAGTAGAGTAAAGCCAGGTGGGAAATCTGAACAGAGATGTAGAAAGAAAGTAGGCGGAGTCAGGGAGACACCATGTAGTTGCTGAAGGAGAAAAGCTGCCAGCCACCAACCGCCAGCAGCCAGCCAGAACCTTACCCATAAGCCACAGCCTTATGGCAATACACAGTATAATAGAAATGGGTTAATTTAAGATGTAAGAGTTAGCTAGAAAAATATGCCTAAGCTATTGGACAAACAGTGCAGTAATTAATATAGTTTCTGTGTTATTATTCAGGTCTGGGTGGCTGGGAAATGAATGAAGAGTCTCTGCCTACACCCATCTAATAGGAAGAACAGAAACCAGAATGCACCTAGGAGAGTATTTATAGGTGCACATCCAGAGATTTAGGGTAATGAGCTAGAACAATAGGCAATCAAAATAAACTAAGGCTGATCTTCAGTCTCCTTTTCCCATGACCTTTCACCAACTTAGCCCAGGTACCTTCACATTTTTCCTTCATGATATAAAGATTTTGCTCTTTATTGCGATGCTTAGCTAAAATGTCCTGGGCTTGTCTACCCATATGCAGCCTGTTCTCAAGGCCTCCACTTCTAGATCATGCTAAGCCAGTGGCCAGAAGCAGACATCTCAGCTGGCAACTGAGGTTACTTGGCTTCGAGAAGTTCCTTCCCTTAGGAACTGAAGGCAGCTAGAGAGCCAACGGATCACTAGGGCTACAAAGTGACACCAAGGCAGGCTAAGATAACTGCTTTGAGACATGCAGAACTGAACTTGGAAAAGATGGGAGGTCAGGGATGACAGGGTATATAGGACTCAGCCCAGTCGGCTGGGCGGGCGACGTCTACTCCTGTGGACTGAAATCCCAACCCCAGGCTTCTGCCACTCCTCCCCACGTGTAACTGCCTTGTGGCAAATACTCCTCGTAACAAAATGATCCCCAGTCTACAACAACCCATGTATTAACTAGAAATTATCTTTATGTTGTGATTGTTTTATTTCAGTCTGTGTATGTGAGCTATGTCCTTGACCACCCGATTCTCTTCCCTCAGCCTCCCTCTAGCCAGTGAGCCGATATTTGAAGTATGTACCACCACAGCCATCTTCCGTCAAGTTCCTTCTGATCCTCCTGGACCCGTGTCTCTACTGCTGGAATTAGACATGCACCACCACACTTAGTTTAGGTGGTGGGGATCAAACCGAGGGCCTCACATATGCAGGTGAGAATTCCACCGAGCCACGTCCCCAGCCTACTCAGGCTTCCTCTGAGAGCTGGCCCTGAACCTAATTTTCTCCTTTCGTGGGGTGTGCTACAGGCTCCAAAGGCATGTCCCCCTCCGCTTCTGTGGCTAGGCGCCTCTGCTCCTTTGCAAAGCATGAACATGTGTATACTGTATACACACTGGAGACTCGGCTCTGGCCCCACTTCTTACCACCGTCACCTATGCTTTCTGCTCTCTGCTCTAAGGCTCCTGGATGTCTAAGCTGAGCGTTTTTATCCATTAATCTCTATTACCTAACAAATCACTTATATATCCCCTACTCCCTTCTCTCTCTGGAGAAAGAATAAACCCGAACTTTATACATCGGCCTGGAACAGAAAGCGTCTAATAGTAAAGCATTGCTGAAATTGAGAAAGTTTTTCTTTCTTAATGAAGAGCAACACACAGAGAAGTCTTTACTTTGAAGACATCCCTCCCCCACTTCTCATCCTTGCAAGAGGCCAGGCCAGTGGGCATTTGAGAAGCATTGTTCTCTGGAGCGCTAGTCCTTCCCCGGCAGGCCGGCTTCTCTACTGCCGCTGTATTATCCGTCTCAGCCATCATAATGCTCCACAATTACTTATTTCCTCTGAGACTGACCCCTTCAGATTGTGGAGATTGAGGACAGATTATGAATTGTAATAAGGCCTCCCTTTGGGGGTTCTTATGAGAATGCAAGGAAAATTAATTTCCATTAAGTGCATGCAAGACACACTGGTAAACAGCAGGTCAGCAGCTGCTATTGTTACCGTTGTTAATGAAGCCTATGGTCTTACAGAGGGCTTTTCCTTGAGAATCTCTGCAGGTGTTTGCTATCCAGAGAACACAAGGAATGACACTGAGGGTTTGGAGGAAAAGAATGAGTTCATCTCCTGACACCGGCTTAGGTGCTCATAGAGAAAGTCAAGCACAAAGCTGGTACTGCCCTTGACTTAAAAGGCTCATGTGTGGGAGCATGCATGTGCGTGTACACACACACACACACACACACACACACACACACACACACACACGGGGTTGGGGATACAAGAGCACGCGCACATATGAGCACCTGCCTGTTAAGGCTCAGCACAGGTTACTCATTCATTAAATAACCCATCCACTCACAATACCCACATAGGGACAGACACAGACTCATCATGCTCAAAGACCCTGCTGCCAAACACCTTAGTACTTTCTATGTGGCTTTACGGTCTCGCGTGAATCAATCAACAGGGTTCACAGGGCTGCGATCAATTCTGAATTCACTACTCAAAGACCCAAGCTGACCAGGCTGCTCTCTAGATATCTTAGACCTTAGCCTTTCTTGACCATGACACAGTTAGGACAAGGGGAAGCTGAAGAGCAACTTGCTTTCTGTTTCCATCAGAGAGAAGGTCACAGTGGCCACATGGCATGGGACGTCTATGCCTTACTTATGTCCCTGTCTCTTAGGTGGGTCCCCGTGTCCACCATCTTCTCTTCCTTCAGGTTCTACCCTGGCAACCTCACTTGTGAAAAGTGATCTATGCCATCTTCTTATAAGAGACTGTGAACCCCAAAAGTGACATTTCAAAATGGTCAGAATCCTGCTGTGTCTGGCTTAGTCTAGGCTCGAATTACAGGAAACTGCTCACATCTCTGACTAGTCAGGCCCTGCAAAGTGTGGGACACTGATCACTATGGAAACCAGGTTGGGGCAGGAGGTAGAGCCTGTGACTCAGCAGGTGGCACTTCTCTTCATGGTGGGAGCACCAAATGCTGACAGGACACCAGGCAAACATACACGGTGTTTTGACCTGCCTCACGGCAAATGAACGCACACACAGCCTTTGCTCCTGTGCAGCCAGCCTTTAGGTCAGCCACAGGGTGAGCAGGAAATGCAAGAGGAGCTGAGTCAGGGAGGGAAAGGAGAGAAAAACACACAACTGCAATGTTTACTATTAATCCAGAGCCAGGACGTTTATTTACAGAGTTCCCAAATCAGAAGTAGCAAATAATCATATATCACGCTTGGCAGGAAGACAAAACATTATTTCACGACTGCCACTACGTGTCTCCTCCTCTCTGACACAACTGGCACAGATCCAGGCTTGCTATGTTTACGACGATTCATTTCCCTAGAAATAAACAAAACATATAAAATATGAGCAAGTACATAAAAAAATCATCTCAGCCAACGGAAACAAATTTAAATCATAAGGCATTTTCTTTCGCTAGAAAGACCACTGGAAAAAAAAGAATTTCCCAATGAGAATAAGGTGAAAAGTTAAATTCAACTTTTGTTATTTAATGGCTTTGTATTTTATGAATCATCAGTGTCCAAGGCTATACCTCCCTGAATGTACCTGATCTTTTCTGATCTTGGAAGCTAAGCAGGGTCAGGACCGGATAGTACTTGGAAGGGAGATCACCTGGGAATACATGGTGCTGTAGGCTTTAAAGCCAGGTGTGCTGGCGATGCCTTTAATCCTAACACTCAGGAGGCAGAGACAGGCTGATCTCTGACTTTAAGGCCAGTCTGGTCTAGAGAGTGAGTTACAGAACTGCCAGGCCACCACACTGAGACTACCTCCAAAACAAACAAACAAACAAACAAACAAGACAACAAAACAAAAACAAACAGAACTTTCAGCTCCTCTACTAAGTCTAAAAGGTAACACAGTTACTAAGAGGCATAAATATGATTAAACCCCAACATGTACCCAAGAGCAAAGCAAGAGTAACCTATGCAGCTTAGTAAAGCAAGCCCAGCAGCTCTAGAACTTCAACGCTGCATTTCTCTATGGGCTCCATGAGTGTGTCCATAGGAGAGTGGTGGTGGGGGGAAGTTCTGCTTTGGATTCAAATGCTAACTTTCCCTGTTGCTCAGGTTGAGAATGGAGGACCACTTGAGCCCAGGAACTGAAGACCAGGTTAGGAATCACTGTGAGTCCCTCATCTCAAGAAACAGACATCAGATCTCGGATATTATGATAAAACACATTAGAATGTTTTCAAGAAATGATTGCTAAATATGAGTTTTTAAAATTCTTTGCAGTCCAGGTTGGCTTTGATCTCATGGTCCTAAGTACTGGGATCATAGGAATTTGAATTTGTTTAGCAAATAAATAGGATAGTATTTCATAATTACAGCTACATTAGAACTGATTTTTAAAAGCATTGTGTGTTTGTAATATTAGTACTGGAGAGGCGGAGACAGGAGAATCCCTGCGGCTCACTGGCCAACCAGCCCAGCAAACAGGTGATTTCCAGGACCAGTGAGACTTTCACAACAGTAAGATGATACAGGGGGACACTTGCTATGGGCTTCTGGGCACAGGGATTCACATACATGTACATGTTTGCTCACACATATGCATGCACGCACGCACGCACGCACACATGCACGCACGCACGCACACATGCACGCACGCGCACACACACACACACACACACGAGAGAGATTTCATAAACGGACAGATGATGAATCCGTGCACCATCCTTACACAGGAGCTATGCTAACGCTCTCTGTACTGTTCCAATGTTACAACACCCGCTGCCAAAACAAGCACAGCACACCATTTTAACATAAAATAGCTCCTCCCTCTCTTCCATCCATTCTACTCACTCTGTAACTGGACCATTCCAACTGAGAAGTGTGTTCTTATTATGGTAATTCATTTTCTTCACTGGTGCTTTAAACATATTCTGAGATGATATTTCCCCACTTTTGGAAAAGAGGAGGAAAGCCCAGAGAGTTGTTCAAGAAATGTCTACTGTACATTAGTATACAGACCACTCCTTTATAAGAAAGTGTGCGTTTGATTATGTGGATGAGGGAGCCGAGGGGGAGGGCAGTTAAAAGTGCTGAGGTTAGAGGCAAATGTCCAAACACATACTTTCGGCGACGGGATTCCCTCATGATGCGCTGCTCCTGGATCTGGCTGTAGATGGATTTCGGCAGATGCCGATGGCGAGCAATGCGTTTCACAAGCGGATGATACTGAAACTTTTCCTTTAACTTCTGGTTATAATCATTTGCTGCTTTTTCTCGCGATGAAAGCTGAAACAAAGTGCATTTTAGTATCTTCAGCTCTTTAGATTTCTTGGGTATAAAAATCTAGGGAGCACCCCTTTCTCCTCCCCAAATTCAGCTTTTACAACACACAAACAAAATGGCCAGTGAGCTTGCAGGCCTCTGCGAATCCAGCAGCTCTGAAGCCGCACGCCAACAACGTAAACACCAGGTATAGAGCACAGAAAAGGCATCCATTGCAATCAGTCGCCTTAGGTTTTGGTAAAAACCTAACTACACAAAAAGAAAAAAGTGTTTGGTCCCGTAATAGGTTTTGTTTAACAATGCTAAGAACAAAGCAACCACACTAGAACATCTAATAATGAATGAATACTGAGACACAGTGAAACACCTAATGATAACTGAATTTAAAATAGAATGACCTTCCATTATTGCTTAGTGTGCCTGGATTTTACTACCAGGGCTAAGCAGAAAACACTTCAAACCTAACACTCCCCTTTTAGTACTTGTTTCTCAGAAACAAGCTGTACATTCTACACAGGAAGGTGGAACATTAGAAAATATAAACAACAAAACCCAAGTCAACTATTATCTTACAACCTGATGCTCCTGCATTTTCATGGGCTCTACAGGCTCTGGGTCTTTGGCACTGATGATCTCTCAGGGATGTGGAGCCTTTGGGTGTTCAGCCACACTGCCGTGACAGCAGCGGCGTCTTCCTGACCCTGCACTCCGAGTCTCTACATCTCTCTCCAACCGAAGAAAACAAAGAACCAGGAGAGCATGAGTGCGATCAATCTGAATTCATCAAACCTTCTGATAACGGGCAGTGGTGGTACACACCTTTACACCTTTAATCCTAGCACCCAGGACGCAGTGCCAGGTAGATCTCTGAGTTTGAGGCCAGCCTAGTCTATAGTGTGAATTCCAGTACAGCCAGGGTTACACAGAGAAAGACTGTCTCGAAAAACCAAAACCAAACCAAATCCACAAAAAAGAAAACAAAGCCTCTGAAAGCGCACTTGTGTATGGACACCTACAGCTGGTGCCAGGAAGGCTCAAGTCCACATGCGGTCGTCCTCCACTGCTCCCAGCTTAGATGAGACCAAGTCTGTCTCTGAGCCTGGACCTCGCCAATTCAACCAGCTGGTCCGCCAGTCTGGACAGGAAGCTGCAGGGAGCCTCCTCATCCTTAGCGCACTGTCAGGGTGTACTGGCCTGTTGCTATCTATGTCTGGTATGTTCTAGGGATAAACTCAGGTTCTCCAAAAGAGCCCTCTGCCCAGCCTTGCAGGAAAAGTCAGTAAACCTTTTGTTTGCTTTGGTGCTGTCTTTTGGTTAATCTGATCCATCAGGTACTTCAAAAAGCTTTTACAATGACATTCGGTAACACTGAAAGCTGGTCTGTGGCCTTACCACGCCCAGCTTCTCCGAGGCGTTAGCCTTCCAGAGGCGGATGTTCATCTCGTCAGAGCCACACATGATGTACTTGCTGTCAGAGGTCCACTTCACACAGATAACGTGCTGCATTCTCTTTGTGTGATACACTTCCCTGCAAAGGAATTAAGGTAATAATTCCAGAAATTTTGAAACAGATTTCTTTAACCACTGTCTACCAGTGACCAGAAAACCATTTTTGTGTCCTGAGAAAGTATAAAAGGAAAATTCAGTTTCATTTCATTGAACTTTACTAATAAGGTTCTATTCTAAATACTTAGGAATGGATCACCTGACATGCGATAATAGAAATAATTATAAACACACTTAGTAAAACTGGATACAAAATTGTTGAAAGTATAAGAAACAAACAAAATTTACTTTTAATTCAGGGATAACTTTGGAAGCTTCCTCCACTCCCATTTCAAGACAGAGTTTCCCTGTGTAGCTCTGTAGACCAGAGATCAGCCTGCCTCTGCCCCTCAAGTGCTTGGGTTAAGGGGGTGAGTGTGCTTCCACGCCTGGCTAGACATGGCTTATTCTTAATAAATACTGACTCATCTCCAATTTAATTCAGGTCAACAGCTACCACCCCTCAATGACATTTTACTGTGAAATAAAATTAATGCAGTAGCCTCCAAAGAGCACACCCGAGCACGCTGAAGCCAGCTCTGCTTTTTGCTTGGGCACTGTCTTAAAAACCTAACTGAAGTGAGAGTTTATTTACATGTGTGAAAACAGGGAGGGCTGCAGAAGTGTCTGAGAGGCTGAGGTAGTTCACAGGAGCTTCTATACGGGGAGTGTGAAGAAGGGCACTTCAGAGAGAGAAAAGGCCAAAGAAATTAAGAAATTAAGCTCTCTTAATTCCAAATACAGAAAAAACAAGTCAAACTGCAGATGGCATAATAGAAAGGTAACAAGTCTAACAAATTATCCACAGTAAAATAAACCAGACAACCACATCAGATAAAACGCACTTACAGACCGTATCTCTAGATGCACTTATTCACTAGCCTTGTTCACTGTCTCTCACACACACATAGACACACACGCGCGCCAGTAACCATCAAAAACAACTTGCTCGTGTGACCCAGTCAAAGCTCCGGCAGGCACTGAAGCAACTCAAGGTCCTTCTCAGTGGTGAACTATGTAATCCTTAGCCCCTTGTTTACAACATGCTCAGTGTATTAAGTTCACTAAACATTACAGTAGGAGACATTTTTAAAGACAAAATAGTCTAAGCCCACTTTCTCTTGTGAATGCTACTGATTTTGCTTGCTGGCTTAGTGAACTGTGAACGGACTTGCACTGCTGGAACACACACTGAACGGAGCCCTGCACAGGCACACCATGGCAGGTGCACAGCATGCACATACACCACAAATAAACAGTGTTTCTAACAACTAAAGCACATTCGAGAGCCAGCATGATCTATATACCCACCCCAAATTTACTCAATGGGTTATGGAGATAGATTGCTTGTTTGGCATGCATGAAGTCATAGGTTTGCTTTCCAGCACCACATAAAACCAGACATGGTGGTACATGCCTGTAAGCTGAGCACATGGGAGGGAGGATCAGGAGTTCAATGTCATCTTGGGATATACAGCAATTTACAGTCAGCCTAGAATATAAGAGACCTTTTTTTTTTCTTTTTTAAGAGACAGGGTTTCTTTCTGTAGCCCTGGTTGTCTTGAAACTCGCTCCATAGACCAGGCTGGCCTTGAACTCAGAGATCTGCCCGCCTCTGCTTCCCAAGTGCTGGCATTAAAGATGTGTGCTACCACCCAGCACAAGAGACTCTTAAAACAAGACAAAACTAACCCTCAAAGCTAAACAGTGAACTCCAACCATTTTAATGTCTTTCAAGATCAAACGCTTTTAAAATAAAAGCATTCAAAGTATTGCGTAAGCTTGGTTACACATGCTCTGTAATGACAGAAAGGAAGAACAGACCACGGAGGATGAACTGGAACTAGCTCTCAAGCAGATGAAGGCATGTTTGGATAAACAGGAAGAAGAACAATGACACCAGGACAAAATTCCCCAGCAATGGAGTGTAAGAATTCCCATCTACAACTGTTATCACCTGAGCTTCCTAGCTATACCTCAACTATTCCACTTTCTTTTTTTTTTTTTTTTTTTTTTTTTTTGGATTTTCGAGACAGGGTTTCTCTGTAGCTTTTGGTTCCTGTTCTGGAACTAGCTCTTGTAGACCAGGCTGGCCTCAAACTCACAGAGATCCACCTGCCTCTGCCTCCCAAGTGCTGGGATTAAAGGCGTGCGCCACCACCGCCTGGCTAACTATTCCACTTTCTATTCTCTGACTCATTCCATCCATTCTTTGCTTACACACCATATTAGCACAATCCTGCTACCTTTAGAAAGCTAGATGCCCAACAAATGATGGAGTTTTTGATTCTTCATACTTTTACAAGCGTAAGACTCTTGTAGGAAACTGCAAACTTCACAGGAATGTGGGGGAATGCCAAGGTCATTACAAGAGCCACCACCAGCAGAGGACAGAAGTGTGCAGTGAAAACTGAAGCCTAAGAATACTCATTAGTATGCACCTGACTCAAGCCCAGCAGCCATCACAATCTTCTGCTGGGAATGAGTAAACATAGTATCAATGCAGCTTCCTCACACTAGAGCAGAGAAAGAAGTTACAACAGTGAGAACTTTAGACAAGCAGAGTGGCTAGGACTGAAAAGGTGGAGTTCCTGGCTCTCAGGATGGCTGTATGGAAGGTCTCTTAGCGGCATAAACTCCACACCCGCTACACCCTGCTTGAGAAAGAAGTTACAACAGTGAGAACTTTAGACAAGCAGAGTGGCTAGGACTGAAAAGGTGGAGTTCCTGGCTCTCAGGATGGCTGTATGGAAGGTCTCTTAGCGGCATAAACTCCACACCCGCTACACCCTGCTTGTCATCTAGTACTGACTGTCTCACTGGAAAGAGGGTGAGTCAGAAAATGGACCAGTTGTACCTTTGAAAACAAACATCATTCTTCCAGAAGGCACAGGAGCCTTCCATGCTACAGAAGGGCAGGCTAGTTTATTCCAAATATTCCTTACTACTGCACAACCTCGGTGTGGTATCTCCCCTTTCTTCCCTTCATCACCAGCTAGACACATCACTACAGCTTTCTCCAAGAATCCTGGGCTGTGGGAAAATGCTCATACACTGTAAAGATTTATCACTCGTATTGGTTTAATAAAACGCTGATTGGCCAGTAGCCAGGCAGGCAGTACAGGCAGGACAACAAGAACAGGAGAATTCTGGGAAGAGGAAAGGCAGAGATGCAGTCACCAATAAGACACAGAGGAAGTAAGATAAGAATGCCTCACTGAGAAAAGGTACTAAGCCACGTGACTAAACAAGAATTATGGGTTAAGTTCTAAGAGCCAGTTGATAATAACCTAATAGGCCAAACAATTTGTCATTAATATAAGCCTCAGTGTGCTTCTTTGGGACTGAACGGCTGCGGGACCAGGGAGGGTAAAAACTTCTGTCTACAATCCTAGGTCACTCAATCAAGAAAGGGAACACACACACACACACACACACACGTATGTGCATTTATACATTCATCTAAATTATTTTCTTTTTATGTTTTAATAGGCATTTATGAGCAATCATAGATCTCTGAGTGACTATCCTAATCTGTCAACAGTCTCTGTCTGTCCCACTGTGATTTTGTAGGACAGCCTGTGTGGTTAGTTTTGTCAATCTGACAAGCAAGAGTCACCCGGGAAAGAAAGTTTAAATGCCTCCATCAGATGAAGCTATAGGTAGATCGCAGAGCATTTTCTTGATCAATGATTGATGTGTGACAGCCCATCCCTGGAGAAAGGAGTTCTAGTGGTTTAAAAACAAACCAACCTGGTTGATCAAGCCATTGGGAAGTAAGCCAGTGAGCAGCATTCCTCCATGAATGCTGCTTTAGTGTTTGCCTCTAGGCTCCTGCCTTGAGTTCCTGCCCTGACTCCTGATAGGGAATCTCTGTAAACCAATTATCTTTAATAAGAGAAGGGACCAAGTTAGGGTGTGGCTTTGTGCCCTCTCTCTGTGTGGTTCCCTCACAGCACAGCTGAGCTTGGACTTCTTGTTTCTGTTTCGTGAGTTTGCCTCTTATAATAAATAAAAATTAACTGTTTTATCTTTTAGCTAGCCTGGTTATTTCTCAACTCGAGATAATTCAACAGACTCCCCTTCATGACAGACTGACTAGGATGTATAAATCAGATACTCTTTCCTCCCCAAGTTGCTTTTGGTCATGGTGCTTTGCCTCAGCAATAGAAAGCAAACCAAAATAGCCTGGAACTTAGAATCTTCCTGCTTCTACCTCCTGAGTAGCACCAAGCTTAGCGTCCTAAGTTTTATGGGATCAATTGCTTCAGTTTCCCTTGGTTTATGTGTACTTACAGGAGAATGTCTGAGTACTCCCAAGAACAGAGAATGTGCATGCAGTTTGTAAAGCCCGGCTCTAAGGAGGAGTGACGGTCTAAGGAAAGGACTCACGGGTACAGCACTTGCATGAGGGTCCAGTAACATCCCCAGCATCACCAAGTCAGCCAGTGAAGTAAAAAATTTCCCTGACGTCTCTGAAAATGTCACAATTCTCTATCAACTGCCTCAACATAAAAATACACGGATGTATAAATAGCGCACTGAATCACATATAATAAGTGGTAAAGTTAAGCTGGAGGAAACAACTCAGACTAAGTGTGCTCATAGGCTGAGATACCCAGTGCATCAGTGTAGCATCTCCCACCTCCCAGCTCAACAGAGGACACAGGTGAAGTGACCAAGTTAATGCCATCTTGTCCCCACTGCATTTTATGTCTGCCTACTCTACTCTGCCTTCCATCCCCCTCGACAGTCACATCTGCCTTGGCAACGCTTTGGGGACTGTCTGTGAACCTAACCATGGTATGGACATATTACACAAAATATTTGGTGTTCGTGCAACCTTAAACTAAAACTACAATAAATCAGAAATAATTGTCGTGTAATGTCTGGCATGCACTGCTGAGGCTTGCAAGAGAGCAGATGTTACCATATGGTAATATAACCCCGCCCCGGTGGCATTTCCCTGAGCATGGACGTAAATTGGGATTTTGCCTTTTAAAATGGTATACCTTGAGCTTGGTCACCAAGAGACATTTCAGAAGCACAAGCCTGCTCTTGGTCTAGCCATTAATAAAATGTCTCAGAACTTTTCATCAGATTAATCAACCAACTCTTGATTGTTGGTAACTACCTTGTGTGGACCACTTCATAGATTCTGACTAACCTAGAAAGGAGGAGAATGAGCTCAGTATCTAAACCGCTTTTCCTGCACATTTTTGCCTAGTAGAGTAAGTTGGATTTGAATGTGTAAAAAACAATACCAGGGAGTATTATTCATTGCTTTTAAAACTACTTTCAGAAAAAGAAATTATCTGAGTTCTTAACCATCAAATTCAACTTTTAATAGGCTTATTGGAAATAATCTCCTACTCAATAAAACAAACCACCTGATTTGATCTGACACAATTCAGTGGAGTGACACTCCATGTCACAATACCCAAGCCCTATTATATACACACCACCAGCCACCTTCTAAGAAAAACAAAGGGTTACCAGGACTAAACACAGACTGGGCAAACCCACGTGGCTCGTGCCAGTCACATACCTGCTCCGGCTCCTCTCCACAGGGAAGATTCTTATAGACTTATCGAAACTGGCAGACACAAACTCTTTCCCAGTGGGAGAGTAGTCCACGTCAAGTACTGCAGAGACGTGATCCATGTGGACCTGAACAGGCGTGTCCAGGGCACGCATATCAAAAGTATACAAGCTGTAAAACATCATTAAATGTTTCATTCAAATTTCTACAAAGAAGCCATATGTAGTATTAAAAGAACATTAGCTAAATAAGGACCCCCTTAATAAGCAGTCCGATTCTGAATACAGTTAAGGCAGGTAGACACAGAGAAAAACACCAGTAATTCTGCTTTGGAACATCACACAAAATCGAAAATAGCAAACCAATGTGACGGCTCTATGGGTAAAGGTGTACCGTCAGACTAGTGACCTTAGCCCAGTCCTCAGAACCCACGTGGCTGGAAGAACCAACTCCCACAAGGTGCCCTCTGACCTCCACACATGCATTACGGGTTGTGCCCGTGGATGTGCACACTCACAAATGTGGAAGGGCCAGAGAGCAGCCTGTCCTGTGAGGACAGGAGTTCACATTCTGGAACAGGGCCCTCACTGATCCTGATTACACTGGCAATTCCCAAACTAGGATAAAATAATTCTCTTTCAATCTATGGCCATTTGTTAGTTGTCTAGAATAGGATAATGATAGAAGCGAACACATGCAGGCAAGCATTTACAAACACTCATAATATTCTTATCAAAAGACAAGCCACTCTGGATAGGGTACTTAGGGCTTCATGCCTGTAGCCTCACCAACCAAGAGACTGAAACAGGAGCAAGTTCTAGGCCAACCTGAGCCCATCTCAGAAAAGATCAAAACAAACAGCCCAAAGCACTGCTCCTTCTAAGAGCCTCCAACAACCCCTAGGCGTGAGCCAGGGTCTCTCTGATTTGGAGCTTTAATTTCTGACTTGACAGCTACAACACACTGTCTGCCTGGCACGTGATTCTCAACACTTCTTTCCTTAAAACACATTGCTTTACTACAAATTGTTTCAACATTCTGTGGAGAAAAAAAAATGCAAATCTGTTCAAATTCCAAGCACATCAATCCTTCTGGACAGGATTGCCTATGGTCATGCTTGAGGAGCATCTACTCTACACCCTCTTCCTACAGACAGTAAGACCCACTTCCTACAGTAACAGCTGGATGCTTTAGATCTGAGTCTTTAGATTGACACAGAGCAGAGGCCCCACAACAGACCCTTCTGTCTGAGAGAGGCTCTCATGCAGCCCTTCAGCCATGCGGCCAAATTTTCTGCATAGCAGATAACCCTGAACTCCTCACCCTTCTTGCCTCAGTTTCCCCCAGTGCTAGGATTACAGGCATACACCATCATACTCACCAAGAGTATTTTAAAAATAAGGACAATTATGAAAAACTAGCAGTCATTTCTTATAAGAGATATGTCTTGTTTTAGGAACTGTATGTAATTCTTTCCAAGGCAAGAACTGAGAAATTCCAAGAAGGCTCTGAAAAAAGATTATTTTGGCGAAGAGCTAGTTCACAATGTACTTTAGATCTTAGCAGAGATCACTGTGCTGCAGCATGACTCTTGTCTTTTGTTGCCTTTAATTGCACAGCACTATTTCTATTTCATTTCAAAGCATCTATTACAGGAAGTAAAGGCTTCAATGTGGCTGGTACTGCTAATGGCACCACTGTACTTCTCAATACAGGAATCCTACGAGAGAACTTCAGGCAGTGCCACCGAAGAACGTGTAGTTCCAAGTACGAGCTGATACTGCCGTTTAGTCTCTAATCTATACAAAGACTTTTTACTTATGTGCATGTGTGTGAGCTTCCTTGTCTGTGTGTGCACTACGTATGTGCAGGGACCTTCAGAAGCCAGAAGAGGGCGCCAGACACCTGGAACCAGACTTACAGGTGGCTGTGAGCTGCCCAACGTGGGTGCTGGCATCAGAACATGGGTCCTCTGCAAGAGTAATGAAAACTCTCTAAATGTTGAGCCACCTCTCCAGCCTCTGGTGGTCAGATTTAAAATACAAAAAATCTAAAGTTCAAATCCACGAAGTTTGTATCTTCTCAAAAAGTTGTTTAAAATGTACTTAAAACCAGGCAGGGATTCACACTTTTAATCCCAGCACTCAGGAGACAGAGGCAGGCAGATCTCTGAGTTCAAGGCCAGCCTGGTCTACAGAGTAAGTTCCAGGATAATCATGGATAAACAGAGAAACCCTATCTTAAAAAACCAAAGAAAGAAAGAAAAACGTCCTTTAAAATAATAATAAATGCATTAAAAATAAAGTAAGACTGATTTCACTGGATTAGGCTCTCTGGCTAACACATCTGACCTGACTGAACAAACACCGAGGCAATGGATGAGACAGCCAATGGGCAACGTCCAAAGGAGTAAAGCATCACGCGAGGATCTAAATCCCACAGAGTTCAAAGGAAGTCTGCCAGGTCAGCTTTTCAGGCACAGAAAATATATGCAACTACTAAGCTAAAAATCGAAACGATCACTTTCTGTTTCTTTACTAATGACAGCAGACAGTTTAACTGCAAGAGCTACAGCTGCGTGAGGAGTCAGAAACACCTGTAAAACACCATTACAGGTACGGTAATGTACGGGCCAAGCATTGTTCATGTTTGTTCTGAAATGATGTCTTTCTATAGAACCCAAGCTGGTTTTGAACATACCATGTAACCCTGGTAGCCTCACACTCAATCCTCCTGCCTCAACCTCTGGAGTGCTAGGAACACAGACTTGCGACACTACACCTGCTGGTCCAGTCGTTACTTAAATGGCCTACAGCAGGGATCATATAGTTTCCTGTGCTTGGTCAAGGGAGGCATCAGGTCTGTACTGTAACTCCCCAGCATGGGCATCACAACATGAGGGCAGCCAGACCAGGAGACAGCAAACAATCACAGCCATAGGCATGAGACAGGATTTACCCAAAGATGCCAGTTTACTGTTCTTTGTCTAAGTTATTCTAAAATCCAAGAGAATTTTTTTTCTAAAAACTTCTCCAATTTGGGAAATTATTTTCAGCCTAACAAAGGCAGCTTCCAAATCCACTGACGAAAGCGCCCTCAGCAGGTGAAACGTGCGTGTTGACAAGGCCATGCAGCGAGTAGGTGAGTTTCTAAGGAGAGAGACACTTACTTATAATCTTCATTTGCTGCAGTAAAATGGAAAGCTTCCATAGGGTTCCAGCAGATTGTATTTGTTCTCATATCCAAGATAACCTGAGAAAGGATCACCCACCACCACAAATTAACATACAGGAAATAAATACTTCTCCTACTTTCTTCTGGTCTGATTGGAGCAAGTCCTTTAGTATGCACAGTACACAATTCAGAGCATGGGGAAAGAAATCAATGACTATCCCTGAGAACAGAGCGGTAACTACAGTTAACACCTAACCCCTGGAATTCAAATGACAAACCCAAGTAAGCATTGCCTTACTGTTTAAAACAAATGAACAGCTGGGCGGTGGTGGCGCACGCCTTTAATCCCAGCACTCGGGAGGCAGAGGCAGGTGGATCTCTGTGAGTTCGAGACCAGCCTGGTCCACAAGAGCTAGTTCCAGGACAGGCTCCAAAACCACAGAGAAACCCTGTCTTGAAAAACCAAAACCAAAACCAAAAAACAAACAAACAAACAAACAAAAAAAACCAAATGAACGCAATGCAAGCTGGGCTGCGATTGTGAGTGCACCGGATGACAAACTACAGTTACTTTCTTCCATTTACAGCTAATGGACCTACACTAAAGCAGGCTGTTATGCAGATGTGTGTACTTGCCAAAGACTACTATTCAGTAAACCACAACTTCATGTCAGCTAAAAAGTATGTCTTTTTTCTATAAATATACAGCAAGGTACTGCTTAATGCCATCATTTTACAAAAGAAATACAAACAGCAAAGTTCATATATCACAGGATGAATAACTAATTTTCACTTTTAATGAATAATGAATATGCTAATCTCATTCTTCCTACTTTTAATATTTCTGAATCTATCAACATATTACAAAATGGTTTTTTTTTTCCTTATTCTTTTGCTAGAGTCTCATTGAACCCAAGCTGGCCTGGAACTCAGTGTCAGGAGGATTCCGGGTCCTCCTGCCTTCACCTAGCCAGTGCTAGGACTGCAAACCTGGACCACCACATCTAACTGACAAAAGGAATTCTATATGTGAACTGTGCCATACACTCATGGAGCATGAATAACATCTGGCCCTTCTTGTGCCCTGACAATACTATAATGCTTGATGTCAACTCTTCTTAAAATGGTAGTCCACTCCATGTATAAACAACATTCCTCTCTTGAAAGTTGGCAGACAATGTATTAACTTTGATATCTAAGTCCTGAAATGACCACAGCGAATGAAAAGACTATTGAAAATCCCCTCATCAACAAGATAATGATTGTCTAACAAAGAGTCGAACCAGCATCAGCATGTAATTAAAATAGCTGCCTATAAAGATGAGTGCTAAAACTGTTTTGAATAAAATAATGGCTATGCCACATGATAATCAAGCCCCCCTCAAATTAGTACATATTAAGTAATGCAATGAAACATCTTTCATTTTAAAAACTTCAATTTAGCAAGGACTAATGAAATGCCTAAGGAGTACTGGCATTATTGAAGTCACAAAGAGACAGAGTCTAAAATCAATGGAGAGCTGGATGTCATCACTATCGTCACTTGATATACAGAATGCCTTAACCACTGTGTGACACAGACAAGACCAGAACTCACCTTCTTCAGAGGCGTGGCTTGCCGCATATCATACAGTACTATATTCCTATCAGAAGCACAACTTCCCAGGATAAATGTCTAAAAATAATGGCAACAATCACCAATTAAAAGCCAGGCTTGGAAGCAAATGATGTCTATTTAAAACAAAAATTATTTATCTTTAAGTTAAATATTAACTGTAACACTGACTATGTCCCATTTTATGTGGGTATAATAAATCACCCATAATCTCAGCTAAGACAAGTATTTTCATGTTTAAATCTCCATGCATGTATTTTAGGTAGTGGCAATAACAGCATGCCCTGTTTCTAGCAGAACGTATTTTACTTACCTGCTCTCTAATGTAAGATTTAGTTACTGCTTTTGACTGCTATAAATAAGACTTCAGGAAATATTTTCAGACAGCAAACTCTTCTTTTGAATTGTTTCCTTAACATAAAATTTCTGGAGTGGTATTATTGAATCAAAAATGTTAACAATTTTATGAATTGTGACATTTAAGGTTGCTTATTTTTTAAAAGTGATGCTAATATCACTGTCATGTGAGAACGTACTTTTTATTACAACTATGACAATATTTCCTAAACACTCAAATTTTTTGCTTTATTAGAAGTAAACATTTCCTTTTGTTTGTGGCTGCTGCATAAATACGCCCTGTCCTTTATCCTACTGAGTGTGTGCACCATGTGCTTGTATGTGTGTGTGGTTTATGCATGCATGCGAGTAAACTGAGTGTGTGCACCATGTGCTTGTGTATGTGTGTGTGGTTTATGCTTGCATGCGAGTAAAGGTGCATGTGGAGATCAGAGGTCAATGTTGGATGTCTTTCTCCTGCTCTCTGTCCTATCCTTTGTCACAGAACATCTTCCTCAGCCACCATCCAGCTCCACTGGCTGGTCGGCACATCCTGGGATCCACCTATCTCTGTGCTCCATAGAACTGGGTTGCAGACATGCATTAGCGTGCCTAGCTCTTACATGAATGCTGGAGATGCAAGCCCAGGTCCTCATTATTGCTCAGCAGACACATTATACTCCCCGAGCTATCTCCTGAGCCATGTGTGTCCGTCTGTCCTCCTTCCCTCCTTCCACAGGAGTCTTTAGCTCACTACGCTGTCCAGGATGGCATCAAGCTTGTGACCCTCCGGTCTTGGTTTCCAGGCATGCACCGCCACATGACTTATGACAGGCCTTGGTGTTGAGTGAAAATGGCTACCGTCCAGTAGAGGCCTGATTCCACTTGTGCGTGTACGGTGTGTGCTATGAGGGGTGGACTCGCCTGTGCCTGGAAGCCAACTGTGCTGCTCTATCCTTCACATTATTTAGTGCATGCGTGTAATCTTCACAGGTGTGGACACTGGGAAACAGCCTTACAGGAGTGAGTTCTCTCCTTCTGCCACATGGGCTCCAGGAATTAACTCAGGCTTCAGGCTGGTGGTATGTGGGCAAGTGTGCTTACCTACTGAGCCATCTCCCCCATCTTCTCAGCCCTTCAAAAATCTTTGAGAATTCATTTATTTTATGTGAATAACTGTTTTGCCTGCATGTATATCTATACACCACATGTATGTCGGTGCCTGTAGATGCAGAAGAGAGTGATGGGTTCCTTGGAACTGGAATTACAGATGGCTGTGAGACATCCATGTAGATGCTGGGCACCAAATCTAGGTCTTCTACAAGAACAGCAAGTACTCTTAACCACTGAGTCATCTCTTCGGCTCCTCTATCCCCTTTATTTTCTGAGACAGTCTTTCACTGACCCTGAAGCTCACCATGTTGGCTGGAACTGCCCTGTGAATCCCTGGGATTCCTATCTCCACACCTTAATATAGGTTCTAGGCATGCTGCTATGCTCAGGATTCCTGTTTCTGCAACCTAACATAGGCTACATACACGCCACATGCTCGGCTTCTACATGGGTGCTGGGGATCCAAGTTCAGTCCTCACGCTTATACAGCAGGCCTGTTTCCCACGAAGTCATCCCTCAGCCCCTGATCCCACTCCTTGTAACACTCTTCCTTAGTCATGGTTCCAGATACCACAGCTCTTGGCTTCTGCCTAATGCCACTTCCTGTCTCAAGCAGAGCAGTTCCTACCATGTGCACAGTTTAATGAAATAGAAACGAAGGGTAAAGGCATGATCTGGGTCCCCCTCTTTTCAAAAGCCTGTCTCAATGGTTGCTTCTGAGATCTGTTAGCTGCCCCTTAACCTCCTAACTTTTAGTAGCTTTTCATTATGTTACCTTTGAGTAAGACCAGGGCCAATTTCTAGAACAAAGACTTTGAAATGAACATAACAAAAAGTTCCACCTGGACTGAATACAAACTTTCACACTGCAAAATGTGACAATCTTCAGTATTAACTTCTGACTTTACCAGAATTTTAGGCTTCAATATTTTAACAGAAAATTAATTATTAATGAATAAAGGAAATAACTACTGTTTGTTCACAGCAATCGGCCCCGCCCTCTCCATTAGCTTTAATACAGGGTAAGAGACACGCACATCATTTGCTTTTATCACTAAGTCAATTCATAAGATAAAAAAAAAGCCAGTGGACAAATAGAGCTATTAAATAGACAAGTTTGAAAACCATGGTCGATAGGTCATGACCAGTAATTATGATTTCACAACTGGCCATTAGCTCTTCTGATATGCTCATCAAAATAGGAAAGCAAGATATTTGTATGCCCTGTCAAAAACTAGCAATCACTGTCTGTGTTTCTTGCTGTGTGTTAGTAATGACAACCAAAAAGAAGATAGGGAAGGAAGATGCAGGAGGCACCCAGAACACATGGCTCTGACAAAATCAAGACTAGGGATCAGTGAACCTTCTCCATAAAAAGCCAGGAAAAAGGTATTTTAGGCTTCACAGGCATGTGATTCCCAGAGCAATGATTCCAATTTTTCACTATGGTAAAAAAGTGGCTGCAGACAGTACAATAAGAGAGTCTGCTTGTGTTCTAGTGAGACATTGTAACAGGCAGTGGATGCGCTGCAACCCCTGCTCTGGGCCCGTGGGCAGCCTCATGAAGAAGTGTGAATCCAGGCACATTCTGGTGGCAGGCAGGGTAGCGCATCAGCTGGCCTCTTGGCAATCCGTCCAGCACAAGCTCACACTGTGCTGTAGCACACCATGTCCCAGCACACCGCATGCACCTAGCCGTCCCTCCCTCTCTTACCACACTGGCTCTGAGAGAGTCTGAAATCTGCATTCCAGGATTTCCTCTTACAAATTTACACAGTAGCTTCCTAGTAACACCAAAAGAAAGGGCCTCTTGACTGAGTCTTCTGGACAGTAAGGTCATTTATTGTTATGCATTCAGAAAAGATCCGGGAAAGGTCTGGAATCCGACAGCCCCATTAGCCTCCAGGCCAGCTTCTCTTCCCAAGTTCACAAATAGATAGTGTGCAAGGCCGACCTCACATCTGCACTCAGACCAAGAAGGAATCAGGGATAAACTCACATTTCAGAGCATAGACGACCTGCAAGTACTAACCATGCAGTCCAGGAGTGGCCATGCATATTACTGTGAGGCATGGGCACCCTGTGACTTACAGACATGGACCAGCATGCTCAGTGCTCACTCTCGTGACTGCAGAGAACAAAGGAAAAGGAGCATCTTTCTCAAAGTGCAATGGTACAGATGGAACAGTGTGGAGAACATGGAAAGGAGAGCTAATGAGAGGCCTGGGCAAAAGGATCGCAAGTTCAAGACCAGTCTGTGATACCCAATGGCTTCAAAAACAAAACCATAAAGAGGCAAATATTTATTTGGATTCTACTCTGAGGTTAGCTGAGAGTTCACAGAACCCAAATATAACCTGGAAAACTTATCAAATGCCAGAAAACCATTCAAATGTAGAAAATGTTTCCTAAACAGGGCTCAGATTTCATGTTAAACAATAAGCAGAACTTATTTTTTAAAGGAACATTACCTCAATGGGGTTAAATTTAACACTGCATATACTGTCAAATCCCCAGTTCATTGAGCACACGGGGCTGGTTCTCTGTTCATCCCAAATGTCTACTTGCTGTCCACAGGTGGCGAAGACAGGGTCTTTCCAGTGATGGTCAATGCCGGTGTACACTGTCTTTGGAAGCCAAGGGTGTTAGACACGGGCGCCTCACTTAAGACTTTAGACCAGCATACTTTAGAAATCCTTTCCTGTTCTCCCACAACCCTTTACCACCTACTGTGAACCGAGCTTCCTACATTTGGGGAGTTACAGGGTTGGCACATCCAGAATGTAACATGCAAACTTCACTCTGGAAAAGCCACCTCACCAATCATGCCATCTCCCCTTTGGGTAAATGTAAAGAAATTTCTTTGAAGTCCTTCATTAAAGGGCAAAAAGTGCCAGATGTCAGCGGTGGCAGTGGACACTTTGAATCCCAGCACTCAGGAGGCAGAGACAGCAAGATCTCTGTGACATCAAGGTCACAGCTTGGTCAAAGACCTAATTCCAGGACAGCCAGAGCTGTTGCAGAGAAACCCTGTCTCGAAAATCAAAAAACAAAACAAAACAAAAAGAATATTCTGAACTTGCTGAAACCAGAAGCTGTATCTAAATATATACTAATGCATAATAGTAAAATAAAGCAACAGTTTTTAAAATGCACATATTTAAAGATTAAACTGAGCTTCAGAATTTTGTATGCTTAATACAGAATGTCACCCTTACAAACATGTGTAAACCAAATGTTGTAAATTGCACCCATGTAGCTTGAAGAACAATTTCTGAGAAGTTTAAGATTATATGAGAAGCACAAAACCAGACAGGAGCCAAGCTATTATTCTCCTAACATTTGTCTTACACAGTTCTCCCAGGGCTTCCATAATACTGCATTGCAGCCTCTGCATGACTTATAATGTCTAGCATAGATGGAACAAGCTGAAGAAAAATCAAATTCTATAAATTCTACTACACTGAGCACCAAACAGCTACTCATATTCTTTTTTTTTTTTTTTTTTTTTTTTTGGTTTTTTGAGACAGGGTTTCTCTGTAGCTTTGGAGCCTGTCCTGGAACTAGCTCTTGTAGACCAGGATGGTCTTGAACTCACAGAGATCCACCTGCCTCTGCCTCCCAAGTGCTGGGATTAAAGGCGTGCGCCACCGCCTGGCTAGTTGTTCATATCCTTAAGTTTCAAAAAATTTTAATTACACAGAATGTAACTTTTACACACTGCTGTAGTAAGCCAATGATTAGATATAAACTCTCTTAGTTGTTACATGAGTTTTCCTTTTGTAATTATAAAAAAGGCAAGGGATTTCAACAGGCTAAGCCCCAATGTGTCTTTGTACCTTTCCTAGTATGGTCTGCAGTGGCTCCTCTTCTTCTCCACAGCCCGGCCCATCCATTTTCCACTGCTTCACAGTTTTGTCATCACCAACCTAGACACAGTTATCTTACGATGACTTTAAACAGCAACAGTTGTAAACACATGTATCAAATTATAAGTATCTCATTTCAAACAGTAACACATACCATTCCTTCATTTTTACATTTATTTTCTACTACTTTATCACAACAAAGATTTGTAATATATTATAAAATATATAAAGCACATAAAATCAAAAACAAAACAGTATGAGTTAAGCAAAATGCTAAGAATAGATCAAAATTAGGTCATATAAGAATGGTATTTCAAATCAAGGAAAAAATATAATAAAATGGTTTTGGAATATAAGATTTGGTGTAGGAGGTCCTTCTGTATTTGTGTTGCCTTCATTGGTTAATGAATAAAGAAACTGCTTTGGCCTAATAGGGCAGAACTTAGGTAGGCAGAGAAGACAGAACTGAATGCTGGGAGGAGAAAGGTGGAGTAGGAGAGAGACGCCATGGAGCCGCCAGAATCAGACATGTTGAATCTTTCCCGGTAAGCCACTGCCACATGGCAATACATAGATTAATAAATCAAGGTGTAAGAGCTAGCCAACAAGATGTTAGAACTAATGGGCCAAGCAGTGATTTAATTAATACAATTTCTGTGTGGTTATTTCGGGGCTAAGCTAGCCGGGTGGCCGGGACGAACAAGCGGGCCCTCCCTTGCAACAAAGATTAATCGTTTAGAAAGTTTTGAGCCTGGCACTGTGACATACACACCTACAATACCAACAGTCAGGTGGTAGGGGTGGGGATGGATTTTCAGAACCTATATCAGGCTCACGACTGCCTCTAACTCCATAAAACAGGGAAACAACATATCACACACTTTCTGGCTGGGATATACCACTTTATCAGTTCAGATATCAGAGAAGAGCCATCAGGAAGAGCAGAAGTCTCACTGCCAGCAGCTCCAGCTTGCCACCCTTCTACCACATATGGTCTAGTCACTGTGTTACAGCTCGACCTGCTCTATGGCTACTATGTTTTCCTACTTAAAGTGACTCTAAGTGCCGCTCCCCTGACACCTTTATATTTCACATTTTCTCATACTGATCTAACACTACAAACGTACTCACTAGTTCTACACAGATGGTGCCAAGGTTAGCTGTGACTTTTCTTCTAAGGCCCAGAACTTCACCTATAAAGGACAGTCAACTTCACTCCAATAACCTGCTAGTCCAGTTCATCACACTGGAGTCTTCTCCTCCTCTAACCCTGCTGGCACCAGCTGATGTCTCCTTTTCCACGCAACAGCTATCTTCTGATGTCCCTCTCAGTCATCTGACAGACTCAAGCCTCCAAGCTAATACTCAATCTGAACACCATTTCTCACAGGTTTTATTCACCAAGTAGGCCCTCTATAGTGGTATATCATTTGTTTTAATAAATAAAGTTTGGGGGCTGGAGAGATGGCTCAGAGGTTAAGAGCACTGACTGCTCTTCCAGAGGACGTGAGTTCAATTCCCAGCTCACAGTCATCTATAATGAGATCTGGTGTCCTCTTCTGGCATGCAAGCACACATGGAAGGAATGTTGTATACATAATAAATAAATCTTGAATAAATAAATAAAATTTGCTTGAAGATTAGAAAGCAAAGCAGTCAGACTAGTCAGCGTACAAGTCAGGGAGTGGTGGCACACACTCTTAATCCCCCAGGATTCTGGAGACAGAGGCAGACGGTTCTTTGTGAGCTCAAGGCCACCCTGGGCTACGCGAGACAGAGCTCACACAAAGGTGATCCCAGCACTTGGAGCAATTTAATCACAGCACAGCAGCGATAGGGCTGGGAGGAGAGAGGAGCGTAAAGAGGGAAGAGACAGGGACTCAGTGTTGCAGAGTTTGAGGATTCCTAGAGACATTTCGGTCTGAGGTAGAGGTGAGAGCCAGTGGCTGGCTGTAGTATCACCACCAGCTGAGCCTTCCCTGCTTTTAAAGCAATCATCTCAAGCACAGCAGGGAAACACTGTCCACCTGCTACAGAACACGGCGAACGTCAACTAATATCTACACACCAACATTCACAGCGGCATTACTCGTAATAGCAAAGAGGTGGAAACAAATTAAAAGTTTGTTTCTAAACTAAAAAAATGAGTGGGTTAAAAAATGGTATATATATATATATATATGCATGCATTACTGTTAACATTATGTCACCTCAGGAAAGGATTATAGTGTGTGCTACGTCACAGGTCACCTTGACTTCAAGCTATAAGCGAGGAAAGGTTAGGCAATTGCACATACAATGACTAATTCTACTTATGTGGAACATCTAGACCAGTTAAATTCAGAGACATGATGGAGGAAGGTCATTGGTTAAATAATAAAGAAACTGCCTAGGCCCATTTATAGGCCAGCCCTTAGGTGGGTGGAGTAGACAGAACAGAATTCTGGGAGAAAGAAGCCGAGTGAAGAGTCGCCATGATTCTCCCACTCCAGACAGACGCAGGTTAAGATCTTTCCTGGTAAGCCAGCTCGTGGGACTACACAGAATATTAGAAATGGGTTAGATCAATATGTAAGAGCTAGCCAATAAGAGGCTGGAGCTAATGGGCCAGGCAGTGATTAAAAGAATACAGTTTCCGTGTAATTATTTCGGGGCATAAGTAAGCCATGCGGGCAGCCGGGTGCCGGGGACACAGCCCCGCCGCTCTTATTACAACAGAGACAGAAAACAGAAAGCGCGAGGAGAGCACGGCACTGTTACTCAGTGGACAGAGTGCTAGTGTGTAAGCTAAGCTGTGGGGGGCAACGGTGGCGGCAGCACGGTGGCGGCAGCACAGTGGCGGCAGCACGGTCGCATGAACGCAGGGAATGAAACTGGACACTCGAAAATGGCTGAAACAGCAAATAGTCTATGTATTTGTTCTTCCTCTACACATATATTTTTCAGTGATTCCTTATGGACAAAATACAAATTATTCATCTTAGCACGGAATATCTTCCATAGTAAGTCACACAATCATTCTCGCCTCAATTCCCACTAACTCCACTTCTATGTGTTCAGGATAATAGTTTAATGGTGTTAAGTACTTGTTTGTAAAAAGGCAAAAACCAGTACATATGGGTAAGGCTGGATTACTTAAAGAAGAGTAGGACTTGTCAAGGTTTAATACACTCTTCTGTACTAATGAGCTCCAAAGGTCCTTGGAACGAAGTAATGAACTTGGAAATAACTTATGCAATTACATCTCTCCTGGGCATGCTGGAAAGACTTACTGAGCAACTGCGTACTCACAGTGAAAAAGGAAGTCCCACAAAAGCGAGCACATATCCCTCGCACAAAGCCTTCATGTGCTTGTACCGTTCGGACACATTTTCGTCTAGTCAGGTTCCAAATTTTAACCTATGAGAAAACATCAAACATTTCAGTGAACTCTAAATATAAAATATTCTAGAAACCCCACACTGAAAAGAATATGAGTCACTCTTCTAGGCTCTAAAACCAAAATCCTTCGGATGAAAATAATGTACTGCATATGGATAAATGTGTCAACAAGCAGATAACTCAACTGTCAAATCCTCTGTTGATTCTAAAGTGTTTCAGTCTTTTCCCCTTACCAGATGGGGAGTGAAGTGCTCACTCGTCAGTAACAACTTCTGTGGAAATTCAAATACCTTCATTATAAACACGGTAAGTTTATGGACTGTCAAGTTGAACCCCACACCACTGAAGTGATATCATTGTAAGATCAGATTTAAAAAACCTACTAAATATTATTTCAGAGTTTAGGCTTAAGACTTAAACTGAAGCCGGGCGGTGGTGGCGCACGCCTTTAATCCCAGCACTTGGGAGGCAGAGGCAGGCGGATCTCTGTGAGTTCGAGACCAGCCTGGTCTACAGAGCTAGTTCCAGGACAGGCTCCAAAACCACAGGGAAACCCTGTCTCGAAAAACCAAAAAAAAAAAAAAAAAAAAAAAAAAGACTTAAACTGAAGTGAAACCGAGAGTCCCCGCATGGAAGGTCTGAGAGAGAATGTGTCAGTTTAAGCAGCAGACTTAAGGTAGACTTGCCTCTCCATCACATGCCCCAGAAAGGACGGTCGTCAGGCTCTTCGGATGCTTTGCCAGGCAATTGACTCCATCACGGTGCCCATCCAGGGACGCAAGGAATGGCTTTGCAAACACTCGTTCCAATTTGGTAGCATTTAAAGCTCTTACATATTCTCGTGGGACTTCAAAAGGATGTAAGGTTGGATCATAGTTTCTTGGAACTGGAATAAGAATAATCTCTCTTAATAAAATAATTCACATTTACTAGTTCCTGGGAAAAGCCCCAGCTAATCATGTAAGCTGTTGCTCACTGAGCCTTTAATTAGGGATACTGTTTTCTGTTTAGCGCTATGAAAGACACAAAAGCACACCTGCCACCTCCAAACCTTTTCAGAACGATGGGAAAACCATGGCATATACAGCTTTGCACACACACAGCTCTCCTTCTGTGTGTCCTACCATATTCAACTGGGTTGTGACCTTTTACTGGTGGGGACCTAACACACTGTTGATTTGTACTCCTTCCTATGCCTTCCACGGTATCTGGAACAAAGCCAAGGTCTATGATGAACTAAAATCTGTATTGCTTGTGCTAGCTGCTCCATGGTACTAGACACCACACTGACACACAACACTGTGATTTCTAACTATGAACACAGCTACTACTTGTCAAGCATTTTGTACATTTGTTTACCTTGAGAAGCACTGACATAAGAGTTCACTACTGCAAACATCTCATCTTAACTCACATCTTCTCCCCGGCACCCTACAGTATCTATCACTCTACCACTCTCTTTCACTCTACAGTTTCCCATTGTAAAACTGAGGCACAGAGATGCTAAGCAGCCTATAAGCCATGTTCTTAACCAGCCTGCCAAACAAATTGTCTCACTCTAAGTCCGTGTCTAATCAAATTCAACATGTAAGAGTGTATACATTTTCCCTATGACTTCACCCTGCTATCTTTGCTTTCTGACTAACGGTATAGCATATCCAACATGCAACAAAGCTCAAATCTTGGTCATTCCTGAGTTCCGTCTTTCAGTCTCCACTCCCAAAATTCAAACACTCATCCTCTTGGAAACAGTCATTCTTCCCTTTCCTGTATGCCCACTTAGAGTTGGCCCTCATTACCTTATACCCAGACTACTATAATATCACCTTGACCTGATTTGGCAGCAAAACTGTTACCAGACCAATCAAGCACATGTCATTCCCATAAATATAATTTTTAAAGGCCACCTGCAGTAGTTGTCAGACCTTTAGACTGCCTCATTGTAACACAGTTTTTGAGTCAGTATATTTAATACGAGCATCATTACCATGTCCTGCTTTCATTAAAATTTTGCTTCCAATTAAGCCTCCTGAGAGAAAAATTCAAGGCCTCCAAATGTGGGTTTCAACATCCGGTTTTAATGGAGAAAGACTCACTGATTTTCACACAGTGTCATGTTAATGGGATGCAATCATACCATAACCGAGCACTTGCTAGCACATTCTTCTGGTGATACATGTGACTGCGGTCACTGTGAACCTCCCACATACGGTGCGGGACAAAGTGAGGACGGTACTTCACAAGCAGATCCAAAGAGAAGATGTCTAGGGTTGGCGATACTCATTTAGGTATATTTACTGTTATTTCTGAAGTATGTTTCAAAATGTTCTATCTTCTCTGATTCGTACAACTGATATTTAATAATTAAAAAGCCAGCACTCGGGAGGCAGAGGCAGGCGGATCTCTGTGAGTTCGAGACCAGCCTGGTCTACAAGAGCTAGTTCCAGGACAGGCTCCAAAGCCACAGAGAAACCCTGTCTCGAAAAAACCAAAAAAAAAAAAAATAAAAAAAAATAAAAAGAAAGTCGATCATGCTGTTTTCAAGTATTTTTATGTAGACAAAATGCATCATTATAAATAAGTTCAGTATAAGAATTTTTAAATACTGAAAACATTTCCAAACATATATTTTCAAAAGAATCTCTGAACAGCACAATTTTAAAAAGCAATGTCCTTGCTTATCACTAAAATAAATGACACTTGGAAAAGCCAAACACGTGCTGCACACCTTTAAACTGGTGCTCCAGAGGCAGAAGCAGAGGGGTCTCTAGAGTTCGAGGCCAGTATGGTTTCCTATGGTACATGTGGAGAATTCCAGGCTAGCCAGGGTTAAAGACCCTGTCTCAAAATCAAATAAACAACAGGGGAGAAAGGACTTGGAGCAGATTATAGGCTTCATTTTCTTTTAAAAGGCAATACTTAATTCATAGTTAGTTTCTTCCAAGAACCTTGCCAGAATCAAGTCAAAGTACTTCTGCAAGAACAAACATTTTTAAAGTCTTTCTCGTCATCCTACAAGTTATTATATGCCATGATAAATAGAAACTATAATAACTGCAATATTCCAATGGCAGAGCTGTCCTCCCGTGTCAACTCTGCTCTTCTCAGGACACTCAGCATAAGGCAGGAATGAGAGTATAAATTCATTACATATTACAGAAATGAAAATTAGAGGACCTTGTTTGTTTGTAAGTGGGGTCTCACTATGTAGCCCTGGTTGGTCTGGAACTCACTTGGTAGACCAGGCTAGCCTGAAACTCACAGAAATCTGCCTGCCTCTGCCACTGTTTGTTTTTTGAGACAGGGTTTCACTGTGCAGCCCCAGCTGTCCTGGAACTCTTCGTACCAGGCTGGCCTTGAACTCACAGAGCTCCACCTGCCTCTGAGTGCTGAAATTAAAGGCATTTCTTTCCTCCGTGCCTAGTGCTTGCCTCTGTCTCTGAGTGCTGGAATTAAAGGCTTGAACCATCAAGCCTGGCTCGGTTTGTTTAAGACAGGAAATACACACTGATGTTCTAATTGCTTGCCCCACAGTGCAAAAGGTGTACTAAGTGCCGACGTTTAGAGCACAGAATTAAGTCCCAACCCCTTTCTGCTCTTCTAGAACTTGGTCTCACTGTCTCATCAGCTTCAAATCCTTCCGGGTGTTCAGCTCCAACAGGTTTATTCGCTGCCATTTAAAACTACTTCATGCTTTCCTTCTGTACATCTCTCCCACCAAGACTTAGCTTTCATCTCAATCCATGCAGACTCACACACCATAGTCTCGCTAAGCCTTCTAAATCACAACCACTGTACCCACCTCCAACTTCATTCATCCAATCAAGGACAGACACTAACCTAACATACATCATAGGCACAGGACATCCCATAAAAACCATATATATACGTGTACAGTGCTCATACATGTGAACCAGCCACATCAGAATTAAGTATATTTTAAAAATAAAGGTTCACTAGTACTTACCCCAGTTTTTAAACACTGAATAAAATTTACAAGGAAGCCGGGCGGTGGTGGCGCACACCTTTAATCCCAGCACTCGGGAGGCAGAGGCAGGCGGATCTCTGGGAGTTCGAGGCCAGCCTGGTTCCAGAGCTACAGAGAAACCCTGTCTCAAAAAACCAAAAAAAAAAAAAAAAATACAAGGAAACAACACTAAATAAAAAATAAGCTACAACAAATGCACTTCTTTTTTTACATTTTACAGCACTCCAAAAATCCTATTTTTCCATTTTGCTATTAACATTTCCATTCTAAAACAAAAAGAGCAAGACACTGAAAAAATGTTAACAACAAAAATGGCTGTATCTCCTAGAATAAGATTCAGTGCATAGGCTCTCACCCACTCATTCACTCCTTCAGCTATTTATGTGACTCACTGTCTGAGCACAGTGCATACGGTAACATGATTTTCCCCTCTTTGCAGGCTCAATCTGACAGAAAAGCCTGCTAATCAAAACACAATCATGAGACCACATGATAAGCGCTGACAGAAATCTACAAATCTGTACTGGAAACACAGGAGAGGGTACTGAAATGCAGGACGGCACATGCGGGGGATGAGTATGTAGAGACGATGGTCAAGAGAGAGTTTCCCACAGGTACAGCTGGAACAGACAGGCCAAAATGCACCCACACCGGCAAGTTTAACACAAGCTGCTTACTAGCAACACACTGGCGGGTCAAAGTGGTGAACGAAGAACCAGGGAGATTCGAAGAGTAAAGATAATATCGAATCCAAGTGACAACCTACTCTGCATTTAAGAAACAGTGTCATGTGAACTTACTTGGGCGCAGAGACCATACACCACATCTTAGCAAAACTCACAAACACACACACACACAGAGACCATATATCATATCTTAGCAAAACTCACAAATACACACACACACAGACTATACCATATCTTAGCAAAGCTCACATACACACACACACAGACCATATACAATATCTTAGAAAAGCTCACATATATTCACACACACAGACCATATAACATATCTTAGCAAAGCTCATACACACAAGACCATACAGCATCTTAGCAAAGCTCACATACACACACACACAGACCATATAACACATCTTAGCAATGCTCACATACACAGAGACCATACACCACATCTTAGCAAAGCTGACATATACACACAGATCATATACCACATCTTAGCAAAGCTCTCTCACACACACACACACACACACCAACGATGGTAACCTCTAGTAACCAAGAGAGAATGTTCCAGCTCCCTCTTCTATCAAGTACTCTCATCCCCTCTAAAGGCATGATACTTCTGTCCTTTGCCTAGTTATAGCTACTACTCTTCTGTTAGAACGGTCTGTTCATACAAGAGCACTCTCCTGTCATTTAGGTTACCAAGAACTAATTCATAAAGGGTCGGCATGCTAACGGGGAACAGACCAGCAAAAATAAGTAAAACTCACCAACTTTATTTTAACCATTCTCTCCTCAAACTCTCAAGAGCAGTTATGTGAAAACTGACTTCTTTTTTTCCTTCCCTCCTCCAGAAGTAGATAATCCGAAATAGTCAAGTGTCCAAAGCAGCAACTAAGTTTTAAAAAGTCTTGAACCCTGAACTCACGAGTTTGACTCAAACTCCACTTTCCAACAGCTACCAATCTGAACACGGAGCGACACAAGCTGAAAACAGAAAGCATTATTCCCGTTACTCTAGACGGAACAACTTCCCACTAGCGGAAAATGCTCAAAAAGAACTTGAAGAGATGTGGTCCAAAGAGGACAGCCCTGTGCGGACAGAGCCGCCTAGCTCGAAAGCTGCCCAGACGCAGGCAGCCCGGGAAGGCGCGCCTTCTTCGGCTTCAGTTCGTCTCACCTCTTTGTATGTCCAGCTTGGTTTCGCGGACATAGTTGTCGGGGTTCCGGCTCAGCATTTTCACCTTCATCTTGGCGGCTCTGGGTCTCGGGCCTCACGAGCCTCTGGCCGGGTTCGAGTTCCGCCAGCCTCCTCGCACACACGCGACTTCCGCCTTCCGCTGGCCTCTTCCTGTCACATGGCTCCGCCGCGTAGCAGCCGACTGGCTGCCCTGGACCCTGCGGCGCTCCGTAGTCGCTCCGTCCCGAGGCTGGAGGCGGTCCTTCAGCAGTCGCTCGCGTGACGTCAAAGGGTGGGCGGGCACAGGCAGCTGTGGGCGTGGCCGAGGGGGCTCGGCTCGTGCTCGGGTCTCTCCGCCTGTCTCGCCCGCGTGTGTCCCGGGCTCCGGTCCGGGAAGTGGGCTCGCGTCCTGCCTTCCTGGCCCCGGGCCTCCGAGACTGTCGCCACTGTGGCGGCCACTACATCTCGTCCAACGTCGGCGGCGCTCGGCGCCGTCGTGCCGGCGAACCCCGAGCCCATGACAGGCCAGGGCCAGTCGACGGCCGCCGGGTCCGCGGCGTGGAGCACGGTGTTCCGCCACGTCCGGTATGAGAACCTGGTGGCTGGCGTGAGCGGCGGGGTCTTGTCCAACCTGGCGCTGCACCCGCTGGACCTGGTGAAGATCCGCTTCGCTGGTAAGAGCCGGCCCACGCCCCGGGCGGCTTCCCTCGCTGTCAGCCCCAGCGAGCCACTAAACACCCAGAGGAGACGTCGGTCTCTCCAGCCTCCGTACTGCAAGGAGCGCCCCGAAGATGATGCTGTGTACCCGCGTCACCCGGAGCTAGAGTCTAGGAAGGGAGGCCCGGTTAATGTACCTGGGCCCGGCCTTCCCTGAGTCCCGTTACCCTAAGGGATAGGGAAAGTGCGTGAAGTTTGAGAGGAGAGAGTCGCTTTGACCCTCATGCGTCATTCACTCTTCGGGGTAGTTTGAAGTCTTAGGGCAGCCACGTGTTTGGCTGTGTAAAGTCGAACGAAAGTGCAAGTCCTTGAGCTGGAGCATAGTCCTCCCGAAGAGTAAGCACTGAGTTGGGATAAAAATATTCTTGAAGGTATCTTTAATTTGGAGTATTTATAGTATGCATTATCTAGTAAAAGAAAGAGGGGCTGCTCCACTCCAAATAACTGTATTCAAGTGTGAATTAAGCATATGGAAATCATCACGGCATTTTATGAATTAACGCCAAGCTGAATTCCAAAGGTGATCTTTGGTAACTATTTGGAAACGATTTTCTGTTAGTTTAATTATTACAAGCCAAATTCTTCCTGAAAAAATCTAATCTTTAGAAATGGCTTTAGTAGAATATTCTAATCTTATTCAATTTACTTGATGTATGTGTGTCTGCTTCAACAACGGTATCCAAGCTACGGAAGTATCAGCAGTTTCTCATTGCTGTCAGGGAAGTTAAAAATCTCAATTAGCCTGTTATAAAGTTACAAATTCTACACACAACATAAAATCAAGAGCGAAGTAGAATAAATCCAAATGCAAAATAGGAGTACAAATAGGACCATATTTAAAGAAAATCGGGGCTGGAGAGATGGCTTAGCATTCCCGCCGGACCCACGCAGGATTCCCAGCACCCACCCTGAGCAGGTGACTCATAACTGCCCGCAGCTCCAGCTTCAGGGCATGCCAACCCCTCTGGCCTCTGCCAGCACCTGCACTTACCTGCAGTACCCGCACAGGGACACATACAGGTAATTTAAAATAATAAAGGTAAATATTTTAAAACGGAACACAGGTGACTCACATGCATCTGTAAAGGTTCCGTAGCTGTTGAAGGTCTCAACAGGATTACTATTTTAGCAGCCAGAGAGGAGACAAGAAGACATTCTATGGCAGAAAATAGGTGCTCCTTGTGCAGTGTATCCTAGGTACTACAGAGACATATAATTCCATGGAGTTTGATATGCATCTGTAAATAATTGTAATAAATACTTACAACCATTGACAGGTAGCTTTCATTGAACATTTACTAGGAATTTACTATGCCTTTCTCCAGATGATGGAAGGAGTTGAGTGAGTCGCCCAGGTAACAGATTGTAAATACCAATCTGAGATTCGATTTAGCAAGTTCACTATAACGCTGTCCTGCCCTTAACTACCCTCCAGAATAACTCTGAATCCCTCCTTGCAGTGGCTTCTCGAGGTCTGGGTCTTGGTGTCCGTCTCTTGCAGCCTCCTGAGGAACAGAGAGGAGCTGAGATTTTTATTTTGGAATAGGGCTGACCACGCTGCTGTTTAGAAAGTGCTACAAAACGGACCAGACTGGGGGGAGGGGGGAGGGAGTGCTTGGTAACTGAGAAGGTTCTTTATCGGAAGTGAGAAGAGCATTGGACACTTGCAGAGCAGATAAGGTGGTTGGTGATAGAATAAGGAGTTAAGATTAGATAGTAGTCCCCAGTTGAAGTCCTTCCCACATCAAAGCAGGCCTGCTTAGTAACACCTGCAGCTCCAGTGGTGACAGACGGTTCGGAAGACGAACGTGGAAGTTGAGCCATCCACGGGTTTCTGTCGCTGTGGTAAACACCATGACCAAAAGCACCTGGGGAGGAAAGGGTTACTCTTGCAGCCTTATAGTCCATCATCCAGGAAGTCAGGACATAATTCAAGGCTGTAACCTGGAGGAGGAGCTGATGCAGAGGCTCTGGAGGGGTGCTACTTACTGGTTGTTTCTCATGGCTTGCTCAGCCTGCTTTCTTATACAGTTCAAGACGACCTGACCTGCCACCTGCGACAGGAATGCAGGGAAGGTGGCACCCCACCTCCACTGTTATCAAGGAAATGCCCTACAGACTTGTCTGCAGGTGTTCTAATGAAGGCGTTTTCTCATTGAGGGTTCTCTTTCCAGATAACTAGCAGTGTCAGGTTGACATAAAACTAACCAGCGCACTCATCAACAGGCATCAGTACTGAATACTTCCCAGAGTTTGTGGTTTCTTGTAATTAAGCCCACTTAAAATTACAGTCTAGCAGTGAGGTGCACCGCTGTGAAACCAAACAGTTCACTGACTCTGGGGCCAACTGGAGCTCCCGTTGTCCGCTGTGTCAAAAGGGCAGAAGTGTTACGTAAGGAAGGCGAAGGACTAGTTGAGTTTCACGCGGGAAGAGCGCTCCAGCTGTGAGTTGGTCCTAAGGTCAGGCAGGCATGGGTTGAGTGGAAGTCACAGAGACGCAGAATTTGGCCTGGCAAGGCGGTGGCACTCTTCAGTGAAACTCACAGTGACAGGGTGGCTGGGACATGCTGGTTGAAAGGGGGAGAAATGGATGAGCCCAGTGGTGGATGCTTAGCTGGGCACCCGCAAGTGTTGAGCTCAACGCCAGAATCATAAAAAAAAAAAAAAAAAGAATTTAGTCATCCATGTAAAACTAGTTAGGAAATTTATTAATGAAGAGAAACAGGTTCTTCAGTTGTGACCAAGAAAAGGAGGGGTAAAACTAAGGGACAGCGCCTGAAACAGTTTGTACTGAGGTGGTAGGGTTGCAGCTTTTAAAGCCAGTGTGCTTACTGACAGTCTTCAGGAATGATTCTAACATGAATGTCTTTTGTCTCAGCTCCTGCCGTATACCAACTCTTTTCTTCAATTCTGTCTTGTCTTTCAGTGTTACCACTGAGATCACTGCTTTTATGGAATTTCTCTAGTCATTTAGACTAAAACTCGCTGTCTGTAAAGCAACTTCTGTTTGACATTAGGGAGATCCTCATTCAGGTCTTCATCTTGTTCGTCTCTTGTTTTCTCTGCCTTCAAATTCATTCTACTTCAGGGCACCACCACCTTTTTTTTTGTTTTTTTAACACATTGTATATAATGAAATTCTTTACTTTGCTAGTAGGGTAACTATTATGTTTTTTTCTTTTGTTTGGTTGGTTGGTTTGATTTAGTTTGGTATTTCAAGATAGATTTGGTTTCTCTGTATAACAGTCTTGGCTGTCCTGGAACTCTCTGGCCATAAGCTCAGAGATCAGCCCTCCTCTGCCTTCCCAGTGCTGGGATTAAAGGCCTGTGCCACCATGCCCATCTGTTTTGTTTACTTTTTTTTTAATTAGGAAAGGAAACGAGAAAGCAATAGTGTTTCTCCAAACAAGTATGTGATTATTTTACACGTAATTGGACACAGATTTGAGAAAGATAATGCCTTGAGATCATAGCCAAACTTTTTAAAAATTAATCAATTTATTTATTTATTAATTTTGTAGTTAGGTGAGCTGCAACAAAACACCACTAGCAGACAGAACAGCTTAAGCATCACAGAGATTGTTCCCTTGGGGATCTGGGGGCTGGAAGTCCAGGACAAGGTGCTGGTGGGATTGGCTTCTAGTGAGAACCTCTCCTTGGCTTGCGGGTAGCCTTTTAACCTTCATCCTCCTGCAAGGCCGGCTTCAGGTGCTGTCATTGAGAATGGAGCTCACCATGAGCGCTGGAGTCACACAGTTCACCCAGCAGCTCCCAGCCCAACATCCGTGCCACCAGATTGCCAGGTATGGTGCGCCGCGCTTGTGTTTGCTGTTCAGCTATCCTTCCCACCCTTCCAGAGACAAGCACCTGGTCTTCCTTATCTTTAATCCACACAGTTACTACTAGATTAGCTTCTCAGGACAGTAAAGCAAGCCTTGGTCTGTACCTTCGGAGAACACAGGACCTTTGTTTGCCTTTTGTCTCACAACTAAGCTGTGAGCTTACTGCCAAGAGAAAAATGGAAAGATGCCCAGAATATATATCCACACATATGTGTGTGTATATATGTATATATATGTGCGTGTGTATATATATATACTGGGCATCTTTACATATATATATATACAGAATGAGAGGTACAGACCCCAAAGGGCACATCAGAAACATGCATGCTATAACATACTTCTCAGAAGCAGATCTCCCTGCTGCCCAAATTGTGTGTAAATTTACAAACTTTAGGAAATAGATGATATTGTGCCCTCTTTACAAAGGAGAGCGCTGAAGCCCAGAGCGGGTGTGACCATGTAGCTAATAAAGGAAACTGGGTACCCCCCCAGGTTCATACATAGCCCGGTGCGCTTTACTCTCAACTCAGTGTAACATCGGCAGGGCAGTGGTGAAAGAACCTGACTCTTCGCCTTTGCTTGGCTCTCGTAAACAGTAATGGTTCTTCCTTGCCAGGCCCTGGTCCAGCAGGTGAGGGACAGCAAAATTGGGTATGCTTACATGTAAAAGACGATAGTTAGTGTGAGCTTTTTGGAAAGTACTTTCACTGTGTATTTTTAAATTTACATTTACACACTTTGACCCCTGTGAGTTCCCCTTCTAATGGCTGATGATAAAGAAGTAATAAGAATCCACACAAATTACTTTACAGAATATCCTTTAGAGAATCCACGCCTTTAATCTCAGCCTTGAGAGGCAGGCGGATCTCTGAGTTCCAGGACTACACAGAGAAACCCTGTCTGGGATGAGCAGCTCAGCAGAAGGAACAGGGTGGGCACATGAAAGAGAAGTGAGAGAGAAGGATGACATGGAAGCAGTATGATGACATACGTGTAAAATCGCTGAGATGAAGCCCATTTCTCTACCTGCTAAACCTAAAGCATTGATATGAACGATGAGAAAGGATTCACACGTCAGAGAGGAGAGTGGGTGTAGAAAGGATAGAATGGCTGTGAGATGTATTCTAGATTTTTATAATACGGAACGTGGCTTTATAATTTGGTATCATTTGCATGGTGCGGAATGTTCTCTGTTATTGAAAACACTTAATATCCTACCTCCAGGATTAAGCGACTTTTTAAAACAATAAAGTCATTGTAAACTGCATTGTTCCATATTGTTTTCCTACAGCTTGCACACAGCCGTTAAGCATCCCTCATCCCCCCAAACTATCCTATTCAATGTATTTTTCATTTCCTACAGAAACAGAATAAACATTAATGCCAAATTTAGCCAGGCATAGTGGCGCTCTACACTTAAATACTACTGTCGCTTAAAGCCAGACGGTGGCATTTTCTGAGATGTGGGCAGGTCCGGGAGAGCTTTATGTAGAATAGAAAGATAAAAAGGGCCTTTCAGGGTTTTTTTTTTTTTAAGATTGTTTAATTAAAAGGAAACAAGAAGGGTGGTAACTGGTCCCAAGAGGACTGTAGCGAGCAGAGCTGCGGGGACCAGGATAAGAACAGTCTGGGAAAGGATGAGGAAGCTAGTTCAGTTTTAGAAAACAATGTTCAAGGGAAATACTTTGGTCTTTTCTGTTCTGACTGTATATGTGGTGGTAAAGAGGGAACGGCCAGCCGTAGGCTGTCCTGTCTCCGGACCCCTTCCCTGCTCCCCTCAGATCTTGCTGGCATTCTTGATAGAATTGAAGCCACTGACTAGTTTGATTTTTTTAGTAGTATTTTTATTTTATGTGTATGTACCATTTGAGTGCCTGGTGCCCCCAGAGTTCACAAGAGACTGTCATCTCCCCTGGAACTGAGTTAGAGGTGGTTGTGAGCTACCATTGGGTGCTGAGAATCACACCCAGGTCCTCTACAAGAACAACAAGTACTCCAAACCACTGAGCAATCTCTCTATCCCCCGAGTAATATTTGTAAACATTTGAGTTCATAATCTTGAGTATCTGTGACAAACATTTAAGTGTTTTGGGGTTAAAGGCTACTTCCTGAAATCCTAGCGGCTTCAGTATGCTCTGGCTGCATCTGGAAGTTTACTTTGGTAAGCTGATAGATGTACTAATTTAAAATACTAACTATCCCAGAAAGAATTTCCTCTGCCTAAAATTGTTCCTGTGAACTTATTTCCTTCACAGATCTGATCGTGTGCTGACTGTGATCCACGGGTCAGCACCTCTTCTCACCTGTGTATTCTTCCCTGCAGTGAGCGACGGCCTGGAAGTCAGACCAAAATATAAAGGGATTTTACATTGCTTGACCACCATTTGGAAAGCAGAAGGACTGCGAGGACTTTACCAAGGAGCAACTCCCAATGTGTGGGGTGCAGGTCTATCCTGGGGACTCTACTTCTTCTTGTGAGTAGATGTGGGGGGGCTTTTACATTAAAAGGAATCTCTGCTTTAATGTTTTCTGCTTGTTACCATTTTTCACATGTGTAGCTGATGAGTCATTTAATCTTTCTTTTAATTTGAAAGGGTTGGAAGGCAAAGTAGCTTGTTATTTCCTTCCTGCCAGCTGTTACCAGAGACATTTACCATGGGACAGGGCTGCTGACAGGAAGATGGTAACAGGGTGAGACAGGAAAACATCCTCACAGAAGCTGTTGCTTTGGGCGCACACCTTTAGTCCCAGCACTCGGGAGGCAGAGGCAGGCGGATCTCTGAGGTTGAGACCAGCATGGTCTACAAAGCAAGTTCCAGGACAGCCAGGACTACACAGAGAAACCTTGTCTAAGAAAGGAAGGAAGAAAGAAGAAAAGCAAAAAGAAAGCATTGCTTTGAAATGTATTCAGGAAAGTTGAAGTGGGCATTAAAGAGCCTTTTGTTTCGTTAAAGCCACCGGGAAGCCTGCTAACTCTGTAATTTACAGTGACACTGTACAGCTTCTTCGGGAGTTCTGTGGTGCTGGGAGCATACAATACCCTGGTGACCCCCCCCCCCTTTTTGGTTTTTCGAGACAAAGTTTCTCTGTAGCTTTGGAACCTGTCCTGGAACTAGCTCTAGTATACCAGGCTGGCCTTGAACGCACTGAGATTAAAGGTATGACCACCGCCCGGCCTCTGGTGCACTTTTAACAGCCAACATAGACTAAAAAGCGGTGACTAAGTGGCTGTTTATTAGTGCTTTTGTAGGTGCTGCAGTAGGAACCGGAAACTTTTCTAAAGTGAATCCCACAAATTTCAATTCTTAAATTCAGTCCTTTAAGTAAACTATTTTCTTCATGTGTAAGAGATCAGTTCCAGAATGTTCCCCAAGGACTGAAGTACCATGACATGGTTGCATATTTATCCTCAGCAAGGACCCCAGATAGTTTGAGACAGCATAGAGAAGTGATGTGGTGCCCAGGGAAGTTTAAAGCAGGAGGATTAGGCCTGGGAGGACCTGTAACACGGGTCACAGAGATCCCTGGTGGAACGGGGACTCGATGGCCAGATTCCTTTGAGATATCCTGACCTGCCCCGTTGTCTTCATAGCTCATTTACCTGTCAGCTCCTGCCGCTGTTTGGGATAGCTCCCACTGCTCAGGTCCAGCCACCTCACTGAGAGTAAAGGAGCATGATCACAAAGCGTCATGACCGCGCGGAGGAGCGTGTGCTGCTGTGAGCCTCTGGCCTGGCTACTGTGTCTCAGTCACTGTTGTATTGCTCTGGAGAGGCAGCTCTTGTGCAAGAAAGCATTTACTCTGTACCATTCAAATGTGTAATGCTGTGTGTGTGTGTGTGTGTGTGTGTGTGTGTGTGTGTATACGTATACATACATACATACATACATAAATATATTTATTGCTAGGTGTATTTATTTATGGCAGGGTATTATACTCCACTATGAGCCATTTCTGACATATCTCTTCTTAAATAAGGTCTTCATTTGTGGTTGCATTATATGTTGACCTTTTTTTTTTGAGGTCAGGCTTTAAAATGGACGTTTGACTAAACTGCTTGTGTTTACTATTGTTAGTTACAATGCCATCAAATCATATAAGACGGAGGGAAGAGCTGAACAGCTGACGCCAGTAGAATACCTCATCTCTGCTGCTGAAGCTGGTAAGGCAACGAATGACGTCACCTTCCAAACTTAATTCCTTAGTTGGGGGCGGGGAGCTTGAGTGTACTGTCTGAAGGGCTCTCTCTGTGACCTTTTGCCTTCAGGCTTGATTTTTTTTAAGCCCTCCCAACATATGCCCAACCTGGCCTTGAAATGATCTTCCTGACCCCACCCCCCAGCTGACAGAGTGCCGCTATACCTGTCACCAGATGAAATGTTTGGCAAAGTGATCACTTCTGAAAAGATTATAAAATGTGCCTTATCCTGTAATGAGGGGAGGGACACAGTGACGACCTTTGAAAGGGTTTGAGGAAGGTAGGGTGTGGTGATCTTGGGACTTACCTGTGCCTGTGCAGCTTGAGGAGCCACCTTCCTAAACCACAGCCCCTCCCTTTTATGTGCACCTCCAAAGGTCTAGTCTCTATCCTAGGCTCCATTGTTTAGGAGTCTGGATAACTTGGCCCTTTCCTTACAGGGAAACTGTATAATATTTTGTCTTTTAATCTACCTCTCACTGACCACAGAAGGAACTTTTTTGACCGCCAAAAACGAAGTTTTCCTTTGGACTCTTGGGTGGTGTCTTAGAGACCACCACTCTCCCAGATGCAGAAATAAGATTTCATGTCTTGTTCTTTGAGAACATGCTCAATTGATTGGGATATCATTGCCTTCATTTTCTTAACTAAATTTAATGACCTACTTATACCCCAGTGGTTTTGTTTTTTGTTTTTAAGACAAGGATTCACTATGTAGCCTGGCTGTCCTGGAACTCACTGTGTAAACTAGGCCGTCCTTCTAACTCAGAGATCTGCCTGCCTCTGCCTCCTGAATTCTGGAATTAAAGGTGTGTGTGCCACCACACCTGGCTTTATCTCAGTTCTTGATCAGCTGGGACTTCTTTATGTTATGTGCACACTGTTGAGAAGAATGTTATTTTCTAATGAACTATTCTTAGTTTGGACTAAGTGAAATGGTACCTATATGGTAATTAATCTTTCAATATTATTTTAGGAGCCATGACTCTCTGCATCACAAACCCATTATGGGTGACGAAAACTCGCCTTATGTTACAGTACGGTGGTGTTGTTAACCCCTCACAGAGACAGTATACAGGGATGTTTGATGCACTCGTGAAAATATATAAATATGAAGGTGTGCGTGGATTATACAAGGTAACAAATTATCATGAATGTACATTGAGTAACTGGAAATTGCAATTAATACTGGCTTTGTTTTGTTTTTGAGACAAAGTCTTGCCATATAGCCCAGTCTGGCCTTCAGCTCTCAACCTTCCTGTCTAAGACTATAGAATACTGAGATTATAGACAGGGTTCACCATACCGGCTTCTTTTTATTGTTCTATACATCAACTCTTTTTCTTTTCTGAATGGCCTATATTTGGTCCTAAAAAGAAACCAAATTTTTGCAAGAAATAATTGAGTGAAGTGGAAATTTTATGTTATTGAAATTGTACCTTAAGCTATGCATCCTCTGACTTTATGACTTTGATGTGGGAATGGTCTAAAACTTGGTCAGGTGTCCTTTTAGTGAGATCACCCTTTCTTGCTGTAGCCCTGGGATGCTGTCTAACAGTCTGTGGAGAAGAGATCAGTGAGTCTTAATGGATCTTATTTTACTTACTGGAAATATAGCATGACTTTAACAACCAAAAGAAAAATTCAGCCCCTTGCCTGTTTTCCCCTGCCCAGTCTGAATGTAGCAGATATATTTTTTGTTTTGGTTTTTGGAGACAAGGTTTCTCTGTGTAGCCCCAGCTGTCCTGGAACTTGCTCTTGAACTCACAGAGATCCACCTGTCTCTCACTGCCCAGTGAATGTAGTATATTTCAAATTTCTTTTTAGTTGCAACAAAATCTGTTTCCAATTTTATACCTTCCTTCTCTTGCCTTAGTCTCTCTTCACGGCAGTTCCTTTTGTCTCGCTGTGGGCACAGCATGTGAGAGAAGCCGCTGGAGACGGGGAGCGTGCAGGGCTTGTGGTCTCAGGTGCCGGTCCGTGATGGCGGGGGTAGAACAGAGAGGACGTGCTGGTGCTCCACTGGGTCTCCTTTTCCGCCCACACTAGCTCCAGGTCTCCAGCTCGGGTGTGTGCACCACTGTCACTTGCACACACCCTGCATCTCCCCAGTCATGCGAACAGTGAAGATTAACCACCACAGCCCTTTAGACTGAAGTAAAAGGCTTCAGTTTTACTTTATTTTTCAAGAATTATGTAATAGCTTTAAATCACTTGGTCTTAATGTGAGGTTATGGATTGCTTACTGATCTATAGGCGATTTTGTTTGGAATTGTATTATTCGGGTCTGTATTTTCTTTCTTCACTTCTTACCCTTTTCTCCTAGAAGACCAATGTGCAGTCCTTTGAAATATCATTAGCTTTATTTAATTTGTCTTTTGCTAAATTTAACCCCTATTCAAACGCCAATTCTTGATCATGTGGATCTTTTTCATGTTTGTAAGTATAGTACTACAGAAAAACAACCCATGAGAAAAGGAGAAGGCAGTACTGGTCTTTTTATTTATTTATTTTTGTTTGTTTTTTTTCCTATGTGAATTTGTGTTTTGCCTGCATGTATAGGTGTGTGAGTGTGCTGGGTCCCCTAGAATGGAGTTACAAACACTGTGAGCTGCCATGTGGATGCTAGGAATTGAACCCAGGTCCCCTAGAAGAACAGTCAGTGCTCTTAACAACTGAGTCATCTCTCCAGCCCCACAGTATTATTCATAATACCATATATTAAAATGTGATTTATGTAAAACATAGGTGAATTTGCATAAAATAATATGAAAATACTTTAAGTGTATCTTTCATTCAAGCTGTTTGATTTTTTTTCTTCTTTATCCTTCCCTTTAGGGATTTGTCCCTGGGCTGTTTGGAACATCACACGGTGCCCTTCAGTTTATGGCCTATGAGTGGCTGAAGTTGAAGCACAACAAACACACCAACAGACTACCCGAAGCCCAGCTGGTAGGAGCATCCTTCTTTTTCATGGGCACTAAATAGGTAGAAGATTTCTAAGTATGCTTGCTTTGACACTATTGCTATCATAATAAATACTCGGTCACTAATTTAACTAACAGCTAAATATTTTATAAGCTAATGATACAAATGTTAACTAGAACCCAATATTAAATAGACTTTGTGTTAGAGGGAACAGTATTTTTTTTTTTATTTATTTAAACGGGTTTTTGTGTGTGATTTTGCTTGTAAAGAAAACCTATTTATGTTCTCACTTTAGAGCACGGCAGAATATATCTCTATTGCTGCACTATCCAAAATCTTTGCTGTAGCAGCAACATACCCATATCAGGTTGTGCGGGCCCGTCTCCAGGACCAGCATGTGTCCTACGGTGGTGTGTTGGATGTGATCATAAAGACATGGAGGTGAGAGCATGTCTAGACTGTCCACTCCGTACATAGAGATGGGGTCAGAGCATGCCTAGACTGTCCACTCTGTACATAGAGATGGGGTGAGTGTGTGCCTAGACTGTCCACTCCGTACATAGAGATGGGATCAGAGCGTGCCTAGACTGTCCACTCTGTACATAGAGATGGGGTGAGTATGTGCCTAGACTGTCTACTCCGTACATAGAGATGGGGTGAGTATGTGCCTAGACTGTCCACTTCGTACATAGAGATGGGATGAGTGCGTGCCTAGACTGTCCACTCTGAACATAGCGATGGAGTCAGAGCGTGCCTAGACTGTCCACTCTATTTAAGATTTTTAGGACTGGCCAGTTTGCTGTGGAAAAGACAGGGTTGGCTGTGCCTACATTCCCATTTTCTGTAAGTCACTATGCACGGTGTCACCCATGCCTTTCTCTGTTTGTTAAGTGAAACTGCTTGGGCTCTCGGAGTCGTTATAAAAACAATGAAACAGATGTCAGTGCTTAGAAAACGTATCAGCAGAATTTAAGTCACTAAATACTTGATTGACATTGGATATAAAAAGTCAGAAAGCTAGTTAAATTTGTTTGAAAAGGCCTGTGTCTGCTGCTGGCCCTTTAACTTTTACCAGTACTTGTCCTGTAAGCAGAAGAGATGATGCATGAAAATAATTAAATGATTACAGGCCGACTTTCCTTACATTTCCCTTTAATCATAAAAGACCTGAAGAGACTGCATTTGCACTGAGTTCACACTGTCTGATACCTGCACATTGATTTACTAGGCCTTACTCTAATGTTGTGTCACTGAGATCAGTTAGGAGATTGGAGACATACTATGTCTAGTCGAGGGCAGCTTCAGAGACTTCAGACTTATAACAGTCTCCTGCCTCAGCCTCCCTCCCGGGTGCTAGGATTATAGGCCTGAACTACGACTCCCGACTGCCTTGGGAAGCAGTCAAGAGCCTCCCTTAGATCTGCCAAACCTCCAGCACTGCATCCTTGTAAACCATGTGGATGACACATGAATTATATTCCTTCAGGGCATTGTGTGCATGGCTTGTCCACACCCACACGTGAGTAGGTGAGGCTTGTCTGCTCTTTGTGTGCCCCATGTTAATGACGTGTTGCTGGCTTGTGTCTCTTCCTCCTTTAGGAAAGAAGGCATCAGCGGATTTTATAAAGGCATTGCTCCCAATTTGATTCGAGTGACTCCAGCCTGCTGTATCACCTTTGTGGTTTATGAAAATGTCTCACACCTTTTGTGTGACCTTAGGGAAAAGAAAGTAAGCTAAAAGAAGATCCAGTACACCTACTTGAGGCTGCAGCAAACACAAACCTCAGAGAGTAAAACAGCAGCACAGCTCATACTCAGCATCTGTCTGTACAGGAAGTCAGAGGCTTAAAAAAGTCTCGATGTTTTCTGCTCTGTGCTTCTCCCTATGTGGGAGCTTGGCTGCCTCTGCCCGCAGTGGCTGCCATGAGCCTGTGAGAATGCGCCAGACCCTCCCTTTCCTTGTTCGCGTGCAAGCTGTTCCCCGACTTTTGTAAATAATTGGATGAATGTTGATGTGTCTGAACTCTTGCCTGGATTGATTTTAAAACTGACCCATGTGCAATAGCAAGGAGCTGGCCTCTTACAAGACTGTATTTCAAGGGACTTACCCAAATCCAGCCCATTTTGAATGGAGGTGTTTTGTTCTGAGAAGTATCTGGCACCTTTTGCTGTCCCATTGTTAATTATTTATAATGTGATTCTGGATCCCATACTTTTTTTTGGCCATAAACAATATGTGGTCAGAGTGTAAAGAGTCTGGACTCAGGATCCGATGAAGCCTCTGTGTAGCCTGTGTGGTCACAAACCACTCAGCAGAAATGCTGGGTCATCTGGGGGGGGGGGGTTGTGAGTTTGTAGGAACTGAGTAGACGCAAGCATTCCTTTTGTCCTCAGTTTTTAGACTTAGGGATCCATATCCCAAATAAATGATCTCTCTACATTGGTTACTCAGATTCAGATTGAAATACAAATTACGTTCATGGCCATTATTGATTTGATTTCTGTGTCGTCATAGATCTTCAGGTGTAAAGGCCTACCCCAAGAGGATGCTGAAATAATACTAATTTTTCTCAGAAACAACTGTCAGTGTATTAACATCTATTTTCTTGGTAAATAAAACATGATCAAAGCTATATTTAAAGGATTCTTTAAAAATAAGCCTATTTTTTGTATTTGGAAATGGCATTGTTTTTAAAATAAAAATGAAAAGATAATTTATATTTACAAATAATTGTGTTTACTATAATATTTTTAGCTTTTTTAGTGTGTTTATTCAGCAGCAATGGTGCCTTTTTAAATTGTGACACACTGTAACAGGAAGCAGGTTTTCTAAATTCCTGGCATGTAACCCTTTGAGATTCAGGGACAATGAATGAATCAGTATTCCCAAGAATTCTTGGAAATTTCAAAATTACTGTTTTATACACAGTCCTAACCATATGTACACTTCCTTTGGATAGCTCACATTCTTGTTTAAAGAATAAAATACACCGAGTTTAGTAGTTTACAAAGAACTATAGCCTACAGGAATATTTAAACGGTGAAAAATATAATTTTAAATTCAAATCTCCCAACTAAGGAAGCTAGAATTTTGTTTTTGTTTGTTTGTTTGTTTGGTTTTGGTTTTCAAGACAGGATTTCTCTGTGTAGCCCTGGCTGTTCTAGAACTTGCTCTGTAGACCAGGCTGGCCTAGAACTTCCAGAGATCCACCTGCCTCTGCCTCCCAAATGCTGGGATAAAGGCGTGCGCCACCACCACCCAGCTGGACTGTTTGTAAATTATGCATTTCATAGTTCTGGGTTATACTATTATTTGAAGATTCACCCTGATGCTTATGTCTGTATGGGGAGATGAGCTACAGTTGATATTAAAGTTTTAGAAGTATCATGGTCATTCTAATCTCCCTAAGTGCCCTAAATTAATAAGACAATTCTTGTCCTCTGAGAGCACGTAAGCTTGCATAATAAATGATTGCAGCATGTAGGCTAATACAGGGCTCTGTAAGAGCTAGTTAGTCATTCAGCAGCAACATGGAGGTAGCTCTGTCAGGAGTACGGGGTACTGATGACAGAGTAAGCAAGGCAGTTGGATTCATGTGGGCAATGAATGCTTTAAAACAAACGCAACAGAGTGATGCTGCCATCGCAGGAAGGACAGTGAGGAACAGGAGGCCCTGGAGCAGGAACGGAGTTGACTAGAGGAGAACAGATTGAAGTAGAGGCCATTGCAGTGTGGTGCGAGCACAGCTGGAGAGCCAGACAGGCTTTCAATTTTGCCTTTCTGGTTCTCTGTTTGACCTAAGACAAACTTTTTCTCCTTGAAAGTGCCTTTACCTGTAAAATGGTGTTAGATCAGTCCTGTGACTCCCAAGGGGGAGGCACTTAGTGACCTGGAGGAGGGAGTGCTCTAAGGAACCTGTAACGTAAAGTTGTGCCTGGTGGCACACACCTTCAATCCCAGCACTCAGAAATCTGAGTTTGAGGCTAACCTGATCTACATACAGAGGAATAGATAGTACAACCTTAGCCTGCCACTACAGAGCATTATGAGGGATGGATTGGACCACAGGGTGTCCAGCCCAGAGTGTCCTTAACCCTGGAAATATTTCAGCAGGATGAAAGTTGATGCCACTGATAACTTTGTATTATAGAATTATAGACCCTGAAGAAACATTGCAGGCAGCTGAGGGAGTGCTGCTCTTTCTTGGAGTTCAGCAGATAAAGGTGAAGAACTATAGTTTGAAATATAACAGACTAGGAGAAGGTGGAACTTGGGGAGGTTGGCAAAGGGAGAACCAGAGCTTGATGCGGGGGGGGGGGGTGCTTTTCAAGATAAAGGCACAGCTAACCCACAAGCCAGTAGTTGAGATGTGTGTACCAGAAAATGGGACCCATTGATGGCTGCCTTGCCTTGTGAAAGACTATTCTACTTGAGAATATACTTTCAGGACCTGATCATTTAAGTTTTGTACCTTTGTTTCCACCATATCAAAAAATGCCAACCAAAGAGTATGAGCTCAAGAGTCATCAGTTTTTCTCTCTTGGTTTTTCAAGACAGGGTTTCTCTGTGTAACAGTCCTGGCTGTCCTGGAACTCATTCTAGACCAGGCTGGCCTCGAACTCACTGAGATACACCTGCCTCTGCCTCCCAAGTGCTGGGATTATATGCGTGTGCCATCACTATCTGGCTGAATAGTTCTATTTTAAATGGAAAATAAAATCCTGAAGATAAAAATATTTATTCACTTTGTCAGCAAAGTCAAGCACTTGCAAAATGGCATGGAAGTAAATGATTTGCTTGACCTTTATGCTGTGTTCTGAAATGTGTTAGTTAACATGTAGGAACTAGGCACGGTCTTGGGTTACTTCAAGTCTTATATTTCTGAGGGATTAAACAGAAAGCAGATGGTGGGTGCCTGTAATGAATGCACACCTATTATTAGCTTCCGTTTCCCTTCCTGCTTGCAGCAACCAGAATTTCTTATATTTTTGGTTGTGAGCCTAGCCTTTAACGGCTGAGCCATCTCTCCAGCCCAACAACCAGAATTTCTTTTTTTTTTTTTTGTTTTTTTTTTTTTGTTTTTTGAGATAGGGTTTCTCTGTGGTTTTGGAGCCTAACCTGGAACTAGCTCTTGTAGACCAGGCTGGTCTCGAACTCACAGAGATCCACCTGCCTCTGCCTCCCAAGTGCTGGGATTAAAGGCATGCGCCACCACCGCCCGGCTACAACCAGAATTTCTTATGGGAACCTATGGTCTCCCTGCACTCAGCTGTGTGGCTTAGGTACACCAGCCTTCCCTGAGCTGGAGCTGGGCCCTGATCCGCAGAGCCTGTCTGCATGCACATAGATGTTTATAGTCATGATACCTGCGTGCACATCGATATTATAGTCATGATACCTGCGTGCACATTGATGTTTATTGTCACGAATGGCAGGTAAAACAGTCCCGTTAAAGTGGCTGAAAAAAATGTTATTCTTAGTGTCCTGGCACAGATTCTCTCCTTTCTGCTTCAGTCATGACAGTGTGTGTAACTCAGTTCTCAGGAAATCCAATGTAAAATCCTGATTGGACAAAATCATTGTCCAAAATGGAGTCAGCATCAAGATCGTAATACGAAATTCAAAAAACAAACCGTGTTCTAAGTCGCAATTACACGGGATTCTGGATCGACTCTAAA